>NC_072465.1:26506880-26611880 GCF_027596085.1 Anoplopoma fimbria | reverse complement strand
CAACGAACATACGCTTCCATTTTGTTAAATTTACTGACAATATGAGATGTGCGTTCGACGGAGACCCTCCTTGTCTCTGTCCACTTCAAGTCTATCTTTTGTTGCGTTAAATCATGAAAATATCACGCTGTATATGTGTTTGGAATGTATTAATTGCATCTACATTGACTGATCAAGGCTCCCAGTCTGGCCGTGAGCTCGCCTGATTCATTACAGGCAGATTCACCCTCCTCTCTACGGTGGGCAGGGGAGTACAATCAGTGAATACATACACAGGCCTACAATAACAGTTGGTTTCTTCCCATTGAGTCGACATGAAAACAATTTTAGAAAACTTCTGCTGTCAGTCAGCATGGTGAAGGCAGGTTAGCGAGCTGCTGTCCAGTCATCTGACTCACCTATAACTTCAGATACCCAGTGTGAATCCACTTAAGGACCCCTGAGTCCACCTCAACTCAGGCATTACTGCAACACAAACCCCTGGAACCTCCTCATAATCATTTCATTAGATAACTTTAACAAACTCCAGGGTGCCACATGGAATATCCTATGAATAGGTATTGATTTTGCATATGAATAGAAATGTGTAACCTCGTAGACAACTTAAAGGACTGTTGCAGAGTGTAAGTGGGCAGTTCCTTCTTGAGGGGCACTAGATACTCCTCAAGAAACATTAAGTTCACTAAAGTAGCCTGGGCCTTTATTAGAACCCCCTGAAGGACCATTGAATCCCCAAGAGACCCACATGGACCCTTTAGTGCCCATCAGGGACTGCTATCACTTCGCCAATTGCATCTTTGAGAGCCCCCTGGCAGATCTTTGGTGACAAACTTCATCATCAACCTCTGGGACGTCATTAAAGATCCCTGTTTTGCGAACAACTGCTTCATGGCAACATATGTCCTTGTGAGTGTGTGTACATACCTCCAGCTCTGCTGCTACATTAAACCTCCAACGTGCTGATCTGTGCACAGCTGCAGCCTCACTGAGCTCCTGTAGCTTCGGGGCAGCTACCTAACAGCAGGCTGCTGAGGATTAGCCCGCTTACACGTTCGAAGAAACGCCTCTCGTGTTTCCAACATGCCTACACGCACCAGCAAAGCACGTTGGCGTTGTGCAGGGAATGCTGCGTGTGCATTCGGGAGGATATTTAGCATGTTACATTGAATATGCATGTGGTATTTGCCTCACAGTGTTCTCACGTGGATGTATACTTAACATAGAGCAGGTTGGAAAACGTTCTTAAAAGACCTATATTCACAAAACAAGATGGTTACTTCAAGGGAAAATGTATTTCCATACCTTTAGTTATGCTGTTGTGGTACATATAATACACTGATTTCATGCATTCTTTCATGAGATTTGATGGTATTTTTTTTTTCTGAGCATTCAAAGTTATTATTCTTGCAAAGCCAGCCTCAACCTCAAGCTGAGCCTTCGCAGTTGCAGTTTGAAAAAGAAAATGTTAACGAAACATTTGAGTGAAGGTGCCATAAACTGGACCAATCACAGAACTTTGGGGATTATTAAGATGATACTCATCGGCTATAAAACGCCCGGCCTTCATGGAAACAAAATGAAACGAGGTGCTGAAGATGTTTAATGGATAGCCCAAACCTAACTTTAAAATAGGAAATAGGGAATTCATCATTTTAGTGGGAAGGACGCTTGGTGTTGGTGTTAAAACAACAATTTTAAGTCCACGGAAATAAGGATTTTATCCTGAAGGTTAAGGATGATTTTATTCTTAATGCATAATATAACTATTAGTGAAATAAATAAATACATTTTAATAATATTATATATTTACAAATATTGTTTATTGTTATTATCACCCACAGATAAAGCAAAATACCGATAATTGTCCAGTTATGAACAACAAAGATCAAAGATTGGAGGATTGGTTTTAGTTGTTAAAAATACATGCATCCTCATAATTTAATTTTCGTTTGGTGGAATCACAAGCAATGTTTAGAGTTGCAACACCAACTATGGTGGCAGAAACTCTTTGTCACACTATTGTCATAAATAGCCCAGTTTGTTTTACCAGGTTATAGCATCATAATGAATCATATGGTTTATCATGTTGTAATGTTAATTGTACCTTTGTTTTAGATTGAGAAAATATGATACTACATCTGTCTGTTGTTTATTCTAAACATTATTGTGCATTTTCAACAGAATGAAATAGGATTGTCCAAGGACTGTCGCACAGTGTGATTGTACAGTTTGTTGCCATGGAAATGCTCACTATTCCTTCATACAAAGACGGCAGAAGAAGTAAGAAAACAGTATTACTTAGAAAACTCACAACATGGATAGAGCTGATATTGTTTATTGTTATTTTGGGGACTCAGCCGTGTGTGAGTGGAAGTGTCCGTGGTAAGGTTTTCATCTACGTCCTAAGCTTAAGTTTGGAGTGTACATTTACTCTTGGACGCTATTGTATATTTAACACCGCTGCATTTTCTTTTAGTGTTTACACAAGCATTTATTAAAATTATTTTCAAACTGAAAATTCATAAAACATTCATGCTCAGCTGTTGCACACCGCCACATGCTGTCAGGACTCTCAGCCACTGGAAAATAAAAGACAAGGAAATGTCCATAGAAACAAACACGGTGAGCAGTATGTGTGTGTGTGTGTGTGTGTGTGTGTGTGTGTGTGTGTGTGTGTGTGTGTGTGTGTGTGTGTGTGTGTGTGTGTGTGTGTGTGTGTGTGTGTGTGTGTGTGTGTGGGTAAAATTAAGTGCTGAAACATGTCCAGATAATTTTCCAGCAGCCCAGTGCGAGGATTAAAACAGCAAGTACATCAACAACAGTTGGTGTTTTAATTAACAGCGAATGGCTTGATGAAGAGAGGGAGAGGGAGTTTACATAAATGTTAGCTCTCTTTTTTTTTTTTGTAAGTTTTGAAAGAAATGAGTAGAAAGTCGCGTCTGTCAACTGCATATATAAATACTATAGTGATATCAAAATTGTCAAATAAAATTGAAAATTGAATTAGACAAACTGTCGTCTTGGCTCGTTCTCATTTTATTTCTACCCCTCTCCCCTCTCTCTCTCTCTCTCTCATTGTGAAACTCTCCCAATGGCCTAAATATCGATGGTGCAGTCAGGGCCCCAAAAATCACCTTCCTACGCCGCATCCTGACAGCTGATGAGATGACTTTCTCTGTCCACAGTGAATCTTTTAATTGTTCTTTTTAACAGAATTCCCAAGTTTCATATTGTGAAATCTACTGGAAATGACTTACAATAAAGACAACAGGAAGTAGAAAACGTTCAGCTCCCTGGCTATCTCCCTCCAGCATGCTGCCATCTTATTTTTGGTTTTTCAAATGAGGTGGCAGCTGGCTACAGAAGTTGGAGAAGAGAGACGACACGTACGATTGGATTGTTTCACAAGTAGCAACTAAACAAGCTCAATTTAAACCAATAAAAAAGCTGGTGGATTGTAAAGATTCTGGCTAATGCGTTCCGCCTCATTTGCTCTCCACACAGACGGTTTACATGCATTCAAACCAAAAGCCTGCTTGAACGTAATTAGTCAATCCTACTCCGACTACAAACAGAAACCAGAACACTTTTAATCCCATAATTTTGACCCAAATGCAGAATGTCTTCAGGGAGAGTAACTGATTGGTAGCAAACAGGGTAGAAGGAGGCTAATTCCTCCTGGTAACCCCTAAGGGAAAATGGGATGCATTGTCATTTTTCAATATGTAAAAGGCCTCCCCCAACCTGTTTCCATAAAGTTGGAAGAACACTATTGTCCATGCTGAAGGGCCAAGAAACAGACCTTCAAGATCAGGAAACTCAGAAGCAATGGCATCCTAAAAGTATGATGTTAAATTAAGAGGACACAAAAAAAAGACAAAGTAAATGCAAAATCAATAAAACGTTAAAATGAGTTTGTGAGAGCAGCATCTGTTGGATCAGACTGGTATGATCCTGGCATAAGGATCTCTCTCTCTCTCTCTCTCTCTTACCCCGTCGTGTCTCACCCCCCCCTCACTGTTTTCTTGGCTCTGCTCAGCACCTGATCAGCAACCTGCCTGCACACCTGTTTCCAATAGTTCATTAGCACTCAGTGTGTAGAACGTCCTGGTTTCCTCTGTTTAGTTACCAGTTTGTCAATGTTAGCTTCTGCCATTTTGTCGAGCCATTCCTGCAACATATTCTACCTTCTCACTGCCTGTTAGTTCCTCTTTCTCCTACCTCAGTTCTTGGATTTGTTTGCCTGTTCCGACTCCATTGATGAAATGCAAACCTGATTACTTTAACTGTGATTCAAGTAAACTGTGCTTAACTTTACCTGCTCCGGGGTGGATTGTTTATGAAATTGTGTTATGTGACATAGAGATACTATCGCACATTCACACATTAAGCTTTTTTGATTCGTCTTTGTTTGGCCTGTCATTTCTCTGCGCCTCCATTGTGTATTGTATTACCCATTTTGGCACACTTTTTTTTTTTCCTTTTGCTGATGCACTGTTTAATGAAGGCACTGGGCCCAATGGGGAAGACGTTCAAAGATGTGATTGGGCCAGTGCAGCGTCTTTTAAAAAAGGAAATAAATAAAATAAATGGGTCGATCTTGGCTTCTTGCTCTTTAAAAACAAAAGAAAGTTATGCCAGATGGCCAGTCCATCCCTGGCTCTGTCCATAACTCTGCCTTCCATACTTTGCTTATCAGAACTGTGACAGCAATGGATGATAATCCTCAGAAAGGCAGTGGTAATCATCCCTCAAGACATTTTCATGAGTTGATGATAATTTATTGCTGTTTGTATTTGGATTAATAGAAATAGATTTATTACAAATCAAATTTTGTTTCTACAACTGGTCCATTAAAATCACCTCTTTTTTTGTTAACCCATCACTCACTGACTCACCTACACACACACACACACACACACACACACACACACACACACACACACACACACACACACACACACACACACACACACACACTTAAACAAAGATTGCGTGTGCTACTATACAGTTACAATAAATGACTGTGTGGAAATGAACAGTGCATGGCAGTCCGCTTAATGAGTCAGAGGTGTGTGTGTGTGTGTGTGTGTGTGTGTGTGTGTGTGTGTGTGTGTGTGTGTGTGTGTGTGTGTGTGTGTGTTGGCTCGATTTCATATTTAAGACATGGTTATTGTTTCAAAGTCATCTACCAGTTGAACTGATTGTTTGAGCTGCAAGATGAAGAGCTGCACGGCGAGGAAAATACTTTCACTTTTGCTGTTTGCACTCTCGTGCCATGTGCAGAGTAAAATCAGATCACGGACGCTCACAGAATGACGGAAAAGGTAAATTATTGAAACGACCCATAATATTTAACTGCATTTGCTTTGCACCACCAATAAGCAGGATGTCACCAAATCACTGAAACACTGAAATCAGTGAAGTATTTTCACAAAAGCAAAAATAAGTCAGAAAAAAGTATATTTAAAAACTTTTCTTGATAATATTTCTTTCTTTAGTCATCGTGGGAGATTCATGTTGGAAGCCAGTGGGGGGTCCTGACCTTATTAACTGATTTCCCAGTACACAATGTACAGGAATTATACATTATATTTGTCGTATAGAAAATAAAATGTGGCAGGTGACCTTTGAATATTCATCGCACCCTAAGTAAAAACGTACTGCAAGTCTGCCAAACTTTTGGAGAAACGCAACCAGACGTCACGCTGTGGTGG
This sequence comes from Anoplopoma fimbria, assembly GCF_027596085.1. Taxonomy (NCBI): domain Eukaryota; kingdom Metazoa; phylum Chordata; class Actinopteri; order Perciformes; family Anoplopomatidae; genus Anoplopoma; species Anoplopoma fimbria. The sequence goes on along the minus strand of NC_072465.1, from coordinate 26,606,163 downwards.
CCAATCACACCCCCGGCAACCAATGTGTCATTCAACGTGTGTTAGTGCGAGCGTGTAAGCCAGGTGATGTTTGAGCAGGTGCGCTGTGTGCTTGTGTGTGAGTGTGCTGGTTGAAGTCATTCTGCAGAGGAAGAATTGAACCTGTACAATAGCCGAAGGTGCTGTGAACCTCGTTAATTACCCCCCGTCTTTGATCTCAGCCTAACGAGGAGAAAACGAGGTGTTAACGAGCCCAGGCGGGCTCTGGAGGAATCCTAATCACTCCATGGGAAGAGCTGTGTGTGTGTGAGTGTGTGTGTGTGTGTGTGTGTGTGTGTGTGTGTGTGTGTGTGTGTGTGTGTGTGTGTGTGTGTGTGTGTGTGTGTGTGTGTGTGTGTGGAGGTAGGGATGGCGTAGAAAGGTGCTGGGAGGGTTCAAGTGAGAGTTTGAGAGTGATTTACAATTGTTCTTCAAAAGTTTTGAATGAGAACGCTAGTGTGGTGCTCTATGGATCTTAGTCTAGATTATTGATGCAGATTCAAATTATTGATTGAAAATCACACTAGACATAATTAACATGGGAGTATGGAAAGTGTTGGTCTGTGAACATAATTGATTCATTTATTGAAAAAAAGTTATGAATGCTCATATAGGCGATCATATAATACAGGTGTTTCTAATTGAAAGAAATGGCAACACATAAACGTCCCAAGAAAAGAAACCAAAATGTTTCCCTTCCGATCATATTGTGACTATGACACTCCAGTACGATTGCAGTAAATATGCTGTAAATGCTGTGAATTCAAACAATAACACATGGTTAAAATAAGTATGTAAAGTAGGTAAAACGTAAACAATTAATAGAAACTCCTGACTTGAAAATAACTTCGACAATACTTGGGACATGACAAGGGTCTCCTGTGTGAAAGTCTTGTGTTTGTTTGACCCTTCCACATCCATATGTCCGTTTTTTGTTTTTTTCAGTCTGTATCATAAACTCCTGGAGCTTTTTCACTGAGTGTCTCATAATGATGTGTATGGGTTTACATTCTAGTAACTTAAAAAGCCTGGTGTGTTTTTCCTACAGAGGCTAAAGGGTGCCAGTCGTTGAGGTGCGTGATAAATCATCTGTATTTGATGCTTGGGAATGAGAACTGGCTGGTAGTACAGTGTGTGTCTAATGAAGACAGTGATTGAGTGCAGCATCTGGGGGGAGGGTAAAGGGTGAAGAGGGGAGGGTGGGTTGAGAGAGAGAGAGAGAGAGAGAATGAAGTAAGTTGGCCAGCAGCTGTGTGCTATTGTAGCACCTGACCTTTAACATCACCCCTGGCAATTTCACTCTTTACCTTCTATCTTAATATCAACCATGAAAGGACACGTTCACAAAGTAAATGACTGAACATATAGCATCATTCACTGTTAGCAGAACACACCACACACACACACGGTTGTGTTTCCATGACTTTTGGGGGCATTACATTGACTTACATTAATTTCCTTGAGACTAACCCTAACCATAACAATAATCGCTACAAGCCTAATCATAACCTAAATTTAATTAAATTGAAATCTAGTCCTAAAATGTAATGATTTATGTTATGGGGACCAGCATTTTGTCCACAAAAGGAAGACGAGTCCCCACAATGTGACTGTGTAAACAGATTTTGGTCCCCACAAGAATAGGAAAACAGGCTTATACACACACGTCCAAGGTCTATGTGTCCGTGCCAGCTCCATACCAGTTGAAAGCTTGTAGATTAAGGACACTTTATCCTGGAGGGTATTCAATCACAGTTCAGCATTCAACAATCACAACTTGATGTGAATTTATGGAAGCTACATAACTGTGTGCAATTTAAGTATTACATGGTAGTATTGTTTTAAAAGAGGGATTCATGAAGAGGTTTCTGAGATGGTTCACATCAGTTCCCTGATGGTTTGAACGTGTTTGACAATGTACAGGGTTATGTGAGTGAATGAAGTGAGTGTGCCTGTGTTCATATGTGGTTAGGAGGTGATCCCATTCAGCAGCTTGGGAGAGCAGGAGGACGGACGGGGCAACCGAAGGCTGTTGATCGTTGGTCCGAAACATTCAACATTAAAACGGAGAATCTCTTGTTTTGGCAGCTGATGTTACAGCAGAGGAAAAGCCTGCGGTGATTTGTTCGACGAGAGCAGAACTGGCCTAGATCCTGTTCTACATTTTCAGACAATAATCAGTCAATGAGGGAATTCAAAAGGCTTTTTAACAAAACAAAACAAAAAAAATGCATCAAAGATGTTCCGCTGGCAGGTTTCTGGTGAAAGGTACCTCTCCAAGATTGCCTCTGGGGATTTCAACATTTTGGATTCAAACAATATGTAGAAGCAAAAGTTTTATTTTCTTCAAAGGAAAACCAAAGAGTAACAGACATCTACTACAAGATGGAACTTCTGTTCGAAAATGGAGATGTTTCTCATATCGTTTTGACAATTGATATACATGCAACGTGTTATAGTGTGTGAAATGCTAATGACTTAAGGAGAAAATCTGTCACAGAGGAGGTCAGAGTGGGTGGTCGGGTCAACAATTGTGTGTCTTCGATACGGGATTCGGAATATTTTGGTAATATTTCCCTAAACTTTTCAAAATATTTTTTGTTCTTTAATCTAACCAAACCTCAACCATAGACATTGAGAAAAAGCTCATATGAATGATTTATTTAATGAGGATTTGGAGGACACTTACAAACATTGTAGTCCTGCTAACATGAACTCCAGTGGATCATTATCATATTAATTAATGTATCGAGCATGGATTTAGCATCATTGAGCAAAGGTTGTTTGTTTACGGTTGTGGCCTTTGTGTTGACATTGGTTATTATCTGGTCAACCAAGGATGATTTTGAAGAAAGAATGTCTGTAACTATTGCCGAATCATAATCCTGATTGAGCCAATGGCCCACTGATTCAAGTATTGCAATATTTATATATTTGGAGTATTATGAACCGGGTGTGTGGCGCAACATTCACAGAAAAAAAATGCTATGCTCCAGTTTTCTCCATTCATAAATGAATTACGTTAATTAGCAGCAGCTGGTGTTGTCTGCTTCTGGCATTTGTCTTTTTAACCAAAGTGACAAAAAACAGAAACTGCTACTTGCATGTTTTGACAATTAGCGCTGTAGCTTAGTGAATCCACGCATTTAACCAACCTCAGCTACATAAATGGTCACATCCATAACCTTTGCATTTCTCTCAGCGAGCTACACCCGACCACCGTGAACGAGAACAATAAAAACCATTAAACACCACTTGATATTTGGCCAACTCTTGTCGAGATTGTTTGTATTCCATGCCTACTAATGTGACTTTGGCAAAGCAGAGTACCATGGTGTTTTATTAAAATGTCAGAACAACAACAATAGTACGATTCACCTAATTAAAATCTCAGATTGGCCGTCGATCACACACACACACACTTTCCATACTCCCATGTTAATTGAATTTGGACATCCACCAGTCCTCATTACGGTTGTGTTGTTCCAACTTGTGCGATCACACAAGGCTCCAGTTTTACATGCATAAACAAACAACAAACAGCATTTGTCTAAGAATAATTATGGCCAGAAGAAAACCAACACAACTGAGTGCAGGGCCTCTTGTACAAACATTTTAATAGCATTGTGCCATGAGGCTTACTCCGAGAAACGAAACAACTTCTGACAGGTTCAAGTACAGCCACATGCAACGCTCCAAAATCCAAACAAGGTTGGAGTCAAACTGCTTTGGTGCATATTTGTTTGTTTGAAACAATAGTTGTGCTTCAAAATGCAATGCTTACAATTTTCTCAGTGCTTTTGGGCCCTGAGACCAAAAAGCAGGGCAAAAGTTAGGGCGTCTTTGAGGCCTGCACACAACTTAAAGACCTTAACACAAGTTGAGTATTTTTACCTTTTTGATTCCTGAAAGGGACTGCATGGTGTCAATTCTAAAAAAGCACTTATTTTATTTCATCATCTGAGTGACTGCAATTTGTAGGTGTCTGGTTGGAATCCTCAGTCCTTTTTTCCCCCAAAATGACACTGTATCATTCAAGAGATACGTCCTCTGTTGCTCTGTTTCTATCATGAATTGTTTGAGTTTTTTGTGTTTTTAAGAATGTGTGTCTCTTGATATGAAGTGATATTGTAAGAGATTTTTAAATCCTATCTTATTAGTGCAATTGCAAAAAGAACGAAGGGAGACAGACTTTTCAAATGCATTTTGAATAAAAGAAAATCGATTGAGCCACTGTGGAAATGTCAATATATAAAGTCAAGAAAAGTGTCTTGACTACAAATTTGAGGGCGGAGGGATTCAAGGAGTATAACTTAAGTAGGCCATAAACTGAAGGTGGGTGATTTCAAGATATTGACCCTGGGAAACATTGACCATTGGGACTACGGGGGATTAAAAAACATTGCCGAAAACATAAATCCGTTTGAAAGGTCTCCTTAATGTGTCCACTTAAGAGAACATTGATCCGGGGATCATAGGACCCTGCGAGCAGAGATACGCTCCCACTCCAAAGTATTTTCAGTAAGGGAAAAAGTAATGCATATTAACAGAGGTCTGGAACAGATCCTTTTTTCACTATCGCAGCATTACCTTGAGTTAATTGCTGTTAGTTGCTGATCTGCGTCTCAGGGTACACTGAGACCCCGCCACCTGCTCGACATTTATGCAAAGTTGGACTTGGTCCTCAGCCTGGCTCGGGGGAAATTCATTCACAAAACCACCACCTGTTTGGAAAGCAGATCTTCTCTTATAAGCCAATATTTTTTCTTTCATGTGTTGCTTGATGTCTTTCCAGGGTTTGTTTTATAATTCAACCACTGACCTTTTTTGTTGATATGACACCTTTCCCTGTTTGTCCGGAGAGGAGTGCATGATTGCATTTTTGCTATGGTTGTTTCTTCTTCAACCAATGCTGTGAGACTGGTCCCAAAGTCTTGTTGAGTTTTATTTGAAGCTACATTTGTGATGTTTGGGACGTGTTTTCTGTACTTGTATGTTACGTTGTTTATTTCGTAGTTAGTTAAGGTGCATATTTTAAGCCCAACATAGATTTTTTTTCCCTAAACTTAAGTGCTGTTGTTGCATTAACTTAAGCAAGTGTTTATATTTGAATTTGTTCGAAACGCCAAGGGATGTGACAAAGTGTCAATATGTACTCAAATTAAAAACAAAAAGTATGCAATTGGAACGCAGCGTCAATTCTCATGACTACTTGAACATGACTAACATTAGTGTGATTGCGTAACTTGAATTGACCTTAATGGAACCACTTCAGTGCCCACTCATATCTTAAGTTCATTCAAGTCAGGTTATGGACTTTAGGTAAACACTGTAAGCTCTGTCATTACTTTGGCATTGTCAGCGCTGTTAGCTGCAAACAGCCGGCCTGCCATGTTGAGAGCCATTGAGAGGCAATAGAAATCCTCCAATCTCGTATTTTTGCCCCTTTAAGCCAAACTTCTCTTTGCTTGCTTTATGCAATAGACCTCCAGTGTAGGATAACTCGTGGATGGGCTGCTGTGAAACTAACCTATGATTTAACAGTGACAGCCCATCTACACAAAACCATCCGCAACCACCTACCGTTAGAGTCTAGATCAGACTCTTATTAACTGGTAAATTGGTGCAGTGACTTAAATCACCAGCACCAAACTTGTGGAAGTTGAATCCACATCGAAGCTGCAGAAACATGACAGACTCATGCACCTGTCATGAGGTTGCCCAAAAGACTTTGCATATTCCAAGATGTTTATTTTTTAATATTGTGTGTTTTCATTATTTAAACATCTTTCATATTCTCTCCTCTTCCCCTTACTGGCTGTAATTATTTCTGGTGCATGCTCGTCTGCGCCATTTTCCATTTTGTTTTGATGTTGCTTTCTAGGCTGCTTTGTAAAAAGGAGGCCTCTCATCTCAGCGGGACTACGTAGTTGTACAAACAGTAAATAACATTTCAAAAAGTATTCAAATCCGAGATTTCAGCACAACACCTCCCTGGGCAAATGAAGGTTAAAAGGAAACTGTTGATCCATCATCCGCGGCAACACTTCCTACCCCTGACAGGATTAAGCTTGATGAATATTTACCACAAGGAAAACAATCAAAGTGAATGAAAGGAGCCTGGATTAGAGCTCCTCATGGGGCTGTGTGCCATTAGAGAGTGACATTATAGAACGGATATCACATTTAGTCCTTTTAATGGCCCATTGTTCAGTTATAGTAGCAGGATATTATGTTGGCGTTTGAGGCCTACAGTCTCAGTTGTGAATGGAATATAGAAAATGTAATTTGCAGAAAAGAAATGGGCGTCTTTGTTATACTATTCAGTGCAATAAAGAGATTATATAATACACAGGGGGTTAACAGTTCCCAGTGCTGGGGGATATCAAATGAAATAAAGAACTTCAAAATACTGTACCCTTTAGAACGAGTTGTGAGGTTAGATAATGGTTATTTTGAGGCAAGAAAACTATTTCAATAGTTACTTTGAGATTTTCTTTGACACTACATATTTGTTTACCATCTACAGTAGTTTGAATAAGTTAGTTACAGTAAGAGCCTGGTTTCTGAAGCCCTGTCCAGAAACTATCCATTCAACAAAACGGCATTGTGAATTATGCTTTTGTAGAAAATACATTGTTTGAACACACACACACACACACAAACATACAGTACCAGTCAAAAGTTTGGACACACCTTCTCATTCAACTACTTTGAAGAATGTAAAATATAAAACATATTCTGGTTTGTTGAGCATTTGTTTGTTTACCACATAATTCCATATGTGTTGCTTCATAGTTTGGATGTCTTCAATATTAATCTACAATGTAGAAAAAAATTAAAAATAAAAATAAAGAAAAACCATTGAATGAGAAGGTGTGTCCAAACTTTTGACTGGTACTGTACATGTTTGTTTTAGATATTGCATAAATTAGTTTTTAATGAGTTCCTAAAGGGAGGATGTTGGGGTATTGGGTGGGTCAAAAAAGACAGGACTTCTCCTCACCCAGGAGACGTGAAAGTCCTGTGTTTTTTGACCCCCCCACCCCAACACCCCAACATCCTCCCAGAGACCCACACAGACAGACAGACAGACAGACAGACAGACAGACAGACAGCAGCATACACCATGCTCCTCCTCTTTAATCTCTGTATGTGTGCTGTGTGTCAGTCTGACTCACTCATACATTTTCATACACGGGGCAAGGTCTCTGCCATTTGTACCGGCCGAGTCTTCTCCAAGGTTTGAATCATAAATAATAAGCACTGACGATTGAGGATTTTAAAACACCTACTCTATGTGTGTGTGTGTGTGTGTGTGTGTGTGTGTGTGTGTGTGTGTGTGTGTGTGTGTGTGTGTGTGTGTGTGTGTGTGTGTGTATGCTCTTTGATTTATATCTGTGTGAAGACAAATTTGACTTGTAAACCTTGACAGTGAGTTGTTTTTTTTCAAAGTTTAGCACCATCATTCCAATTCAATGTAGCTTCTTTTGGAGGACTAAAGGTTCAGTTCACCCATATTGATCTTAAAGCGATAGCAAACCGTTTGAACAAGATACAAACCGTACGAAAACAAAAATTTTACGTTATTTAAACTACGGATGGAAATGAAAATAAATGAATGTAATTAATGACATACTAGGTTTCCCTTGAAACACAATTCTGTTTTGCTGAATGGGAACAAACATGGAAAAAAGGCAACAACAATAGATAAGATAAATGTTATTTAAGCATCTTTTATGACATTTTATACAGGAACAAATTATCCCCAAAACCTCACTGTAAAAAGGTTTTTATTGGAACTACTTTCCCCTGAAGAAATAGTTCCTATTTGCATGGTTACATATCAAAAGTGGAAAGTAAGAAAATATGTTTTTCTTTCATGGTTTAAGGATGCATGAGTTAAATTCTCATCCCATCTCAGAAATGAGCCAGGGTTTGATTCCCAGTAGCGGCACCTTCAACTTGGTCATACATTCAAAAACATCATGACGGTCTGTGGGAAACCAGTGAGGGATATTCTTGATTCTCTGTTTTTGTATTTTTTTTATCTTATATTCAGTTATATAACTTTGAGGTACAGGTGATAAAATGCTTTTAGTTCCTGTTGTTGCTGAGTATATTTTTGCTACATTGATTTTTTTTATCATTATATTTTGTTTTATTTTATTAAACTTTTTATTAGAAGCAGAGATAGGATATAACATGTGACAAACTGGAATGTCATGTTTTCACGGTGCACAATGGGTCACAAACAAACGAGACTATGGAGACCTTTTTAAATGTGGGAATGATTCACTCGCTATCACTCTCTGTGAACATGGAATGGTTTATGTGTGGAGGTGTGCATTTGTGTGCGGCGGTGGGGCATTTATTGAGGGAAGGTGTGTGTGTTTGTTTGTGTGTGTGTGTGTGTGTGTGTGTGTGTGGATTCTACCTGAGCTTATCAGTGAAATTCGTATGAAAAGGTCCACTGGAGAAAATGAAACTGTCATGTTCGGCGGAGGCGAGGCGAGCCTTCACGCCAAGACAATAAAACTCTCGCTGACATGCGATGCATACTGACATGCGTATAATGTGTTCATTCTTCGTGTGAGTGTGTGCGTGCGTTTCCATGTTCTCTACCACGATGATTTATTCAAAGCCAGTCATACACGAAAACCATAAAATAGAGCCACGGTGTTTCATCAGTAGTTGGTTTAGTCTAAGTGTTTCTTTATGGCGTCATGAAGCAGCACAAATACTAACACTCTTGATTTTTGGGGGGGATTGTGGGGAACACTAATGTTTTTAATGGTTTTCAGATTGTAAAACTTGATTAATAAAACACTGGAAACTGTTAAGACCATGCAAACACATGAGGCTACATAGAGAATGTGCGTCTGAGCCCTGTGTAATAAAACAGGTGAACGTGATAAAACCTTTCAGTGATGAGTATAAAAAAAAGAGCAGATGGGAAAACAGGGGAGGCCTCTTATTAAAATATGATAACAAAAGCTTGTAAAAACAGGAGGAACATGTTTTACATCAAGACCCGTCAAGACTCTGGCTGCAGCTAAACGAAGGCAGTTCTTTTTCTGAATTCATGGCAAATAAGTTATCCGCTGACCTAAATGGCAGACGTTGGTAGACACGCTTATTTCAACAATTTCATATTAAATCATTAAATCATTTAGTCCATCTGGGTGAAAAATAATTCTGCAGTGAAAGATCAGATTTTGTTTTCTGAGGAAAATTGACACCGTGAGAATCTTCTCATCGTACGAACCCACGACATGATCCAAAGCTTTTATCTTACTTTATTTCATTGTTTGTGCCACATATATCTGAATCAAGTATTACCGGAAAATAACCACAAGGGCCTGTGTCCGTATAGCGCATTTATTCTGCCGGGGGGGGTTTAACCTTACATGTAACCACTCGTACCTCCGTTGTATGATAGACTAGCATCGTCGCTTTTCACCATGAGCACCTAACAGAGGATGTCTGCTCTGTATAGATGACGTTTCACCACTTCTGATGGCAGCAACGTTTTTTGCACGAGGAGACAAGAAATATGGTAATAAACGCACAACACTCATCAGCAGCATTCAATGTTCGCCCGGATGATCTGCTCCTAAATGGGCTTTTCAGTCTTTGTTATGGTTGTGTCTGTTCCGATATATAAAGTTCTGGATAGACAGACAATACAAGCTTTTGCTCCATTTACTACACTGACGTCACCACAATTTTCTCAAAAAGTTCAGAGATTTCCAACTTGAAGCGCTCAGAGCATCCGTTAAAAGAAGGCGGTGCACTCAGAGAAAAAGATGCTGAGTGCAGCGCCTTTTCTCTTTCCTCTGTCCTCAATGGGAACAACTGAAAAAAGACGTTGGCGCGATGTGGAAACAGGCACTAAATGTCCAGTGTTCCCACGTTTTCCAACAACCCCCCACTCCTCTGAGCTGAATGCATGTTCCGAAGCATTCTTTTTTCTCTTGGTTTACGCTGTCACATATGACTGTTTGTCCTCCTGGCTGAGAATCCTCCGTACCTCCCACACCTGTTGCCTCCAGCAGGAAAAACCGGCAACATGGCATTAAAGTGGATTAAAGCCATAAAGTGAGAAAGTATCCCCACACCAGACAAAGCCCATACACAACACTTCCTCAGCTCATTAAAAACGGAAGTTGCCAACCCCAGACATCATTGTTTTTTTTGGAGCAGCATCTTGTGAGGAAGCTGTTTTTTGGGGTGAGAGCTAAGATGTAGGATTTCCTTCCTGATCTTTGGAGTTTTCTGTGGATGCGCTAATTGGGGCAAACTAAGGAGAGAAGGTAATTATGCCTTTACCCCAAAATCTGTCGTGTTTTAACTGCAAGATCTGATGTGTAGTTAGTGCTCGCGTTGGATAAGGTAAGTATGCTTCATAGCACAGTTGCCATGAGTGAGTATGAAATATTTGATAAGCCCTCTTCAGGCACAAAAAGTTAAAAAAAAAAAAGAATCCTTTACATTTTAAATGTTTCTTAATTGTATCACTCACAAATTTCTGTACAATTCTGTATTTGATTATATGTTATGTTTTTGGTTCTTCATGCTGCATGTTTCCTTTATTCTTCACTTTTTAGATATTATAAATATATATATATATATAATTGTATCCTGTGATAAAACATTTGTAATAAAATTATTAATATATGTATGTCAGCTGTGGCATTTTTCAACTTTTTTCAGACATTACATCAAACAAACTTTTTGGAATAATTGGCACTTTTATTCTATCAGTTATTATATTATTTTCTTCAATCTTCAAATAACCCACCTTTATCTCTCCGTTCTTTTGTATTTTACTATTTGTCTTTTATCTTATTCAGTATTTTATTTTGACTCATCACTATTAACATGAATTCTTCTGTACCACATGAATTTCCCCTCCTCTATATGTTTTTTAATTGAATAAAAAAAACATTTAAACGATACTCTTGCAGTTTTGTTTTCTGGGACTCTTCTGTGTAAATTATTAAAAAGTTGCGGGACCCATATAATAATGTTTTTCGTCACGATTCATATAATAAACAAATATAAATGAGGTAAACAATTTGCTTTATTCAGCATTCTTCATTGTTTTGTGTTTTGTCTATTTGCATGTGTTTTCTTTAGTTGTAGATCTGTTGAGCTCTAGTGGCCGCCATACAAATGACATGCGAGCATTTCCACCCATCGGCATTAAACATTTTTCTTTTCCCAATTTGCTGTTAAATTTGCAGAAATCACTAACTTAACTGACACCCACAGCTGTTCCACTGGAGAGTGAAACGTACAGAAGTCTGCTAAACGTCTCTTAGGACTACAAGACACACCTGCCCCATCTGCTGCTCCGTACAGCAGAGTGTCATTTAAAACAGTCCGAGGATGCAGGAAGACATCTCCCCCCCCCGTCGATCTGGGTTCCAAAAAAACTTTAAATGACATTTATTTGCTCACATTTGCAGACAGTTGGATTTGTGCGTCAGTGACAGATGCTGTTTGACAGACAGGCGCTAGCAGCTGCTGGCAGAAACAACAAACCCACCATGTTTTTAACTTTAGATTGATGGAGCCCATGGTGTTTTCCATCCAGCAGTAAATGTTATTTTAAAGAGGTTGTTTTCCAAAAAGTGGCAGGACCAGTTGGAAAAAATAATTACTCTAAGTTTATTATTAAATATGGAGAGGATCCAGACCATCTGTAAGAACACATTTTCATTTCCAACTCATCAAATATCACTTGGTCAGTGGCCCCAAGCTTCAAAAAACGATGCCTTAGTTTACCCTCTAGTGACCCTGTGGGAGGAGTTGGGGACGGCGTGTTAGTTTGAACTCATGCATAGTGTCTTTTCAAAATAAACTTCCCTTTTCAGAGGGAATTTAAGTTTAGGGAACAAGTTAGTTAAGGCCTTTACACACCAATTGTGTTTTTTTTTGTAATTGGAACTCCTTTTTTCAGAACAAGGCCAATTTTGTGAGCCTGGAGAAACTTGAACAGGGAAGTTCAGGGGAAATGCATCGAGCTGGTGCACTTTGAGAGCAAAATTAAGAGCCAGGATCTAAGAAGAACTTTGTGCTAGTGAACAACTCGTTTGGTTGAATGGATATGACACAAATAAAAAGCATGGTGGACAAGACGGGGGTGGGGGTGCGTTCCAATCATTTGAATAAGGCTATTCAATGGTTCATAATGATTGGCTTAAGGTCCAACATTATAGACGCCATATTCTTTATCATAATCGCCAACGTCTTATGATCATAATATCATTACTCCTGAAAGTATTGGGACAAACAGTCTTAGATATTCACAATGTCACAATCGCAAGATGAGTAACAAGGTAGGAAGGCAGATTTTAAAAAACACATTTCTGGCAAACAATATTTACTTTTTCGTGCATTTTTTCTCCTAAAGTAAGTTAATATTTTACCTCTTCAGGCATCTTAAAAATCATTCAATATTTGATTGAACAGACCACGATTCATCACAAAAGCCGGTCATATGAAGTCATAGGCTCCGGCTTTTTAACACTTTCTTGTTAACGTCTAATAATAACATAATACAATCACATTTTCATAGTTCAGCTCAGTAAAAGAGCTCTGTGTCTGTGTGTGAAAGTTCTTAATAATCAGGGGTCATTAGGGTGAAACTTCATCATAGTTTTAAAGTGAGACGTTTTATTTAAAGACATTCAGATCTCTCTCCTCTTCTGCTCTGACTACAGATGACTTCAGGTTCAATCGCCCTTTTTAACGTAAGCCTTCTTAGTTAGAAAATGTCTCAGTATTTTCTCTCACCCCAAAGAAGAGAACGGCTTCAGACAAGCTGCTCTCTTTTCCTTTTGTGCTTTTATCATCAGACTTCTCTCTCTGAATGAAATCAAATAACCCTCCTCTGCGCTCGCTCCCGCTGTTTCACTGCGGCACTGAGGTGAGGAAAATAATTTCATATGGGCATGAAGGAAAGAAATATGTAGTTATAAATTCTGGGAGACTTCAAAAGTTGAAAATCTCCCTCTCTGTCTTTTTAGTGCCTGTGAAAGCCTCTCTCCAACAAATTGCATTCCCATACAACTAAACTGCATTCTCCATTTTGTTTCAAGGGGAAGCATATTTTCTTCCAGATTACCGACACATTCTGAAATGCGTGATTTAAAGGTGCAATATAGAAGTAAAAACAACATTTTGCTATGTAAAGATATATTGGAGTAATGTCTACGTTAGCTCATGGCCGCCGCTCTGATCTCATACTGAAGCTGATAACGCGGGAGGTCAAAGAAGTCGAGCACCCACCTTCCGGTTTCCCCTTTAGGTAAACACTGTTTGCTCTGTCAGCACTTTTTCCGTTGTTTGCACTGTTATCGCTGTCAGCACCGTTAGCCTTCGCCATGTTGAGAGCCGGTGAGAACCAATGGAAATACTCACCAATTTTGAATATTGCACCTTTACGTTACCAGTGAAATGACTTGGTTGTGTTTAGGCAAACATAACTCGGCTACCTAGAAAACAAAATGTAAATCAAATTCAATTCAAATTAGTTTCACAGACAACACAACATGGGTTAAAGTCCTGTGTTTGTTCACCCACCCTGACCTCCTCTCTACGCAAACTATTATTACAAACTGATTTGTGATACAATAAAATCGAACGTGATCTGGGAGAAATTGTTTCCAGTGTAATTGACAATGCAGTTTTCGTTGTAAGAGATCTTTATTATTATTGTATTCCTTTATTGATCCCCATGGGGGACATTCGGGTGTTGCAGCAGCTCAACTACATAGAAACAGATAATAAATACAACATATTATACAATTAAAAATAAAAAAATTAAATTAAATTAAATTAAATTAAATTAAATTAAATTAAATTAAATTAAATTACAGTATATCCACATGGGGGGGGGGCTGGTCAGTATGATGACAGACTGTGGTCTCCGCTGTTGTTGTACAGTCTGATGGCAGTGGGGCACAAATGAGCGTCTGAAGCGCTCCGTCCTGCTCTTTGGTTGAATGACGGCTGTGGCGTAGTGGAGAGCAAGGTAGTTCTCCAATCAGAAGGTCGGTGGTTCGATACCCGGACTGGTCAGAAGAGAAGATGTGTCCTTGGGCAAGACACTTAACCCCAAGTTGCTCCTGAAGGCTTGCCATCGGTGTGGACTGGATGGCTATGAATGTTAGTTAGAGTCTGATGGTGGCACCTTGCTACCTGTCACAGACTGGTGAAGAATGAAGAAGATTGTAAGTCGCTGGCTACCACAGACTGGTAGAATGAAGAAAGAAGAGGGCGCTGATGACTGGTAGAAGAAGAGAAGAAGAGGGCGCTACCACAGACTGGTAGAAGAGGAGAAGAAGAGGGCGCTGGCTACCACAGACTGGTAGAAGAAGAGAAGAAGAGGGCGCTGGCTACCACAGACTGGTAGAAGAAGAGAAGAAGAGGGCGCTGGCTACCACAGACTGGTAGAAGAAGAGAAGAAGAGGGAGCTGGCTACCACAGACTGGTAGAAGAAGAGAAGAAGAGGGCGCTGGCTACCACAGACTGGTAGAAGAAGAGAAGAAGAGGGCGCTGGCTACCACAGACTGGTAGAAGAAGAGAAGAAGAGGGGTCGCTGGCTACCACAGACTGGTAGAAGAAGAAGAAGAGGGCGCTGGCTACCACAGACTGGTAGAAGAAGAGAAGAAGAGGGGTGGCTACCACAGACTGGTAGAAGAAGAGAAGAGGGCTGGCTACCACAGACTGGTAGAAGAAGAGAAGAAGAGGGCGCTGGCTACCACAGACTGGTAGAAGGCCTTGAGCAGTTTATTGCACACATTGAAGGACCTCAGCCTCCTCAGGAAGAACAGCCTGCTCTGTCCTTTCCTGTAGAGGGCATCAGTGTTGTGTGTCCAGTCCAGTCTATTGTTTATCTGCACCCCAAGGTGCTTGTAGGACTCAACCCTCTCCACTTCCCCTCCCTGAATGAAAACAGGGACAGGGGGCTTCTGTTCCTCTGGTAGTCCACCACAAGCTCCTTGGTCTTGCTGATGTTGAGCTTCAGGTGGTTGTTGCTGCACCATGTGATGAAGCTCTCAATCAGTCCTCTGTACTCCTCCTCGTTGTCCCTGGTGATACATCCAACAGGTCGGCCGGTGACATTTCATTGACTTCAATGATTAACTGACAGTTTTTAACCTCAATAATAAACATATATTTTCATGTTTTATAAACCAGGATATAATCATCATGGTCCCACAGTCCAATTGCAACTATCTGCTTTTATCCTCGACATGACCCTGAAAACCACGGGGGATTTGTTTCTTCTGTGCTTCTGTTGTTGTTCCTCTCTGTCTGTCTAACCAGAGTCTCTCTCTCTCTCTCTCTCTCTCTTCTCTCTCTCTCTCTCTTTTCTCTCCCTCTCTCTTTCTGTCCGTCTTACCCTCTCTCTATCTCCCTCCTCTCTCTCTTTCTGTCTGTCTTCCTCTCTGTCTCTCTTCTTACTCTCCCTGTCGCTTTCCCTTTCTCTCTCTCTCTTCCTCTCTCTCTCCCACTCTTGCTCTCTCGCTCTCACTCTCTCTCTCGCTCTGTCTGTCTTCCTCTCTCCCTCTTTTCTCTCCCTCTCTCTCTCTTTTCTCTCTCTCTCTTCCTCTATCTCTTTCTTACTCTCTCTCTCCCACTCTTGCTCTCTCGCTCTGTCTGTCTTCCTCTCTGTCTCTCTTTCTTTCTCTCTCTCTCTCTCTCTCTCTCTCTCTCTCTCTCTCTCTGTTTGCTTCTTCCTCACTCGGCCTCCTTTTCCCAGCTCCTCTCTCTGCCCTTGGAAGAGAAAGTCAAAAAAAAAAAAAAAAAAAAAAAAAAAAAAAAAAAGCAGCAGAACAAAACAAACAACCTTGCTCTTCCTCTCGTCACACACCTCTCATGTCTGCCTCTTTTGAACCGTTTTCATAGAGAACTGTGTGTGAGAGTGTGCGTGTACGACATTGCCCTTCGGCTTTTTAAGAATGTCGAGTGTTTCAAACTCCACCCTGATGTCAAGAAAACAAACAACTTGATGCTCTAAGTTTATGAAGTCTCTGCTGGCACTGCTGTGTGAGGTAAAGCTCGCTATCAATAGAAGCAATGAGGACGCTTACTGTACACGCTGAGAGCTCAAAGATTGGTCCACGGGTTGTTATCCCTCTTTCTTCTCTTCTCTCTACTGCTCACTTGTTTATTTAACTGGTATTATTACGTCTGGTAGCTTTGATCTATGAAAAATATGTCATGCTTCAATACATGTAGAGATTAAAGGACCCTGGCTTTGATTTAGAAGGAAAAATGGAAAATTGGTATATGTTTTTTCTTAATTCCTTATGTCTTCTGTTTTAATGCATCAGACACATTGTTTTCATCATCATCATCATCATCTGACAAACTTTCACTACAGATTCGGTTTTATCAGGTAATGAATTATCGGCAGTATTTGTTCATCAAGGTGTGTCTTTTACAGTCTCATTTTGTCTGAATGATGCATGTTTCTCAAAAGAAATACCTACAAACATATTCCTACCACAAGCACTGAAGCACTCTTTGCAATAGACTCTCCGGTATTGCTTTTTTTTTTTGCTGTACTTATAGTTTTCTTTCCTGTGGCTTATTTAATGAATATTACATTTTTTATATTAGGTACAAAATGAATATGTTGCTCTGAGTTAATGCATATTTAGTTCCTGCTGCTGGGCATGTGATTATTAGCCCTAAATACCTGCACCTGGTGGATCGCTCACCTTTTAACAGACCTTGCTTTCAACCAATGGGACGCCAAGACGTGGCCACTGGAAGAAATGGCGTGGATTTACATTTTTTACTTAAAAATAACACTTTTATCTTGTATATTCTAAGGACATTTGTATATTAAAGTAACCTTTCATTTGTTGTGGGTTTACATACATTTTAAAAAAAATGTTATGCTTTGTCTTATGATATCTATTTGTAATAAATCAAAAGAACCTCCCTTCCCTCTCTCTTACACCGGCACCCACAAAAGTCCAACATGACATACTTTCAATTCTGAGCAAGCAGCATGAAAGATCCTCCATGGAGTTACACCTACATCATTGAGCATTCCCATTAATGACTTGCAGTTGGCACGCTGCAAAGAGTGGCATCCTGACAGAGCGCTCTTCCACTCCTTCAGATTAATTCCCCAGATTCAACTGCTTTAAAGTCACGGTGAAACGGAAGTAACACGTAGAGCGTCTTCAGTTTCTGTACCGTGAGGTATTGTCGGTTGAAAGAGAATATTTGAGCGGTGTGCAGTTACAGGAGGGATTTAAATAAAACTCTTTGCATTAGAGTGGACCGCTAAAAAGTGGGGCGGTCTTAGAGTGTAGCGTAAGAGTGTCCACCAGGGGGCAATCTCAGGTTCTGCGGAGTGAAGTCAATGCAGAAGTGTCCTAAAACGTGCATTCTCTCTACTGTCCATCAGGGGGCGACTCCTCTGGTTGTATAGAAGTCTATGAGAACATGACTCTACTTCTCTCTTGATTTATTCCCTCAGTAAACATTGTAAACATGAGTTTATGGTCTCAATCTCTAGTTTCAAGTCTTCTTCAATACAGCATGATGTTCATTTAGTAAATGATGCTCCATTTAGAGTCAAACAGACCATAAAGCAGGGTATGTTATGAACATAAGCATGATAGCGTTTGGTTTTCTGATGTATTTGGAACTTCCTCAACATGTGCAAAGCAGCAACAGTGGTTACTTCAGCTATGATTGATGAATCGTTTTTTGTGTCCATGCCACGTCTGGCGTGAGTGGCACGAATTAAGAAAAATGATTGAGCGTTCAAACATAGCGAGTTATGAAAGGCTTTTGCTGAAAGTCTGACATCTAAGTGCCTAATCGTCACTGTAAGAGCCTTTGCAGATGTATAGAGTTGCTGATGTCGGCCCCTTTTCTCCAAAAAACATGAGAAAAAATAAAGAAAAGAAGTCCCCTTAAAAATCTGAAGCCCTTCTCATCAGGCGGATTAATGACCCAAAATGACCCAAAATGACCACCAGAATTAATCACAATATTTTTGCTTACTTTATATATATATATATATATATATATATATAGGTGTATATGTATATGTGTGTGTTTCCACCAATCAACTTAACTCATCCGCAGTGAAATTAAGGTTTTACTATTATAACAATAATAATAGTAATACAAACATTTTCGAACCACGTCACTGGTACGTCATCCGAATGAGCATCGTATTTAACAGCTGATTGGACGGCGCCTCTGTTTGAATTTGAGGATGACGCCAACAGACACACCGGTGAGTCAACACGGTGTTTGTCGTGTAATGCCAAGTGTGTCCTCTGCACCTGATGGAGACCCACTAAACTGATTAAGGGACAAAAATGATACAATTAATAACTAAGCAAGCCAGTAAAGAACGTGAGAGTGGAGTGGAGAATGTGTGTGTGTGTGTGAGAATGTGTGTGTGTGTGTGTGTGTGTGTGAAATCAGTGATAACAGTGTGTGTGTGTGTGTGTGTAGTGTGTGTGTGTGTAGTGTGTGTGTACTGCCTGAAATCGGTGATACCACTGCTCCTTCAGAGGCAGAATAGATTATACAAAAAAAGGAGTAGTTTGATAAGGACTACATTAACAGCATCAAGGTTTATAAGATAAGAGATAAGATAAAAACAGTAGAGAACAGTAGAGAACAAGATAATCAGTAAAGAACAGTTTATTAGAACCCAGTAGAGAACAGCAGGGTAAAGAAATTTACAGGATTACAGCAGCAGAGAGAACAGTAAAACAGATAGTGAACAGTAAAACAAAACAGTAAAGAACAGTAAAACAGTAAAACAGTAAAAACAGTAGAGAACAGTAAAGAACAAAGAACAGTAAAGAACAGTAGAGAACAGTAAAAGAACAGTAGAGAACAAAAACAGTAAAGAACAGTAGAAAAGAACAGTAAGAACAGTAGAGAACAGTAAAGAACAGTAGAGAACAGTAGAGAACAGTAAAGAACAGTAGATAACAGTAAAGAACAGTAGAGAACAGTAGAGAACAGTAGAGAACAGTAAAGAACAGTATAGAACAGTAGAACAGTAAAGAACAGTAGAGAACAGTAAAGAACAGTAGAGAACAGTAAAGAACAGTAAAGAACAGTAGAGAACAGTAAAGAACAGTAGAGAACAGTAGAGAACAGTAGAGAACAGTAAAGAACAGTAAAACAGAACAGTAGTAAAGAACAGTAAAGAACAGAAACAGTAGAGAACAGTAAAGAACAGTAGAGAACAGTAGAGAACAGTAGAGAACAGTAGAACAGAAACAGTAGAGAACAGTAGAGAACAGTAGAGAACAGTAAAGAACAGTAAAGAACAGTAAAGAACAGTAAAGAACAGTAGAGAACAGTAAAGAACAGTAGAGAACAGTAAAGAACAGTAGAGAACAGTAGAGAACAGTAAGAACAGTAAAGAACAGTAGAGAACAGTAAAGAACAGTAGAGAACAGTAGAGAACAGTAAAGAACAGTAGAGAACAGTAGAGAACAGTAACAGTAAAGAACAGTAAAGAACAGAAACAGTAAAACAGAACAGTAAAGAACAGTAGAGAACAGTAAAGAACAGTAGAGAACAGTACAGTAGAGAACAGTAGAGAACAGTAAAGAACAGTAGAGAACAGAAAGAACAGTAGAGAACAGTAGAGAACAGTAGAGAACAGAACAGTAGAGAACAGTAGTAAAGAACAGAGAACAGTAAAGAACAGTAGAGAACAGTAGAGAACAGTAGAGAACAGTAAAGAACAGTAGAGAACAGTAGAGAACAGTAAAGAACAGTAGAGAACAGTAGAGAACAGTAGAGAACCATGTGAGTGTAGCTGTCGGGCTGGTTTCATGAATATTCTCTTCAAAAGAATAATAGAGAACAGAGAACAGTAGAGAACAGTAAGAACAGTGGGGATGGATGTCCCTTTAAGAGCGTTTCTGGCTCTGATCGTGCGCTTTTTTAGCCGGGTGCCAAATTACGCACGGGGCTCCCCGCGGCCATCCTTCTGCCCGGTCCTCCTAGAGAACCCTCCTCCTCCTCAGTAAAGAACCTCCCAGTCCTCCAGTCCTCCTCCAGTCCAGTAGAGAACAGTCCTCCAGTAAAGAACCTCCCTCCTCCAGTAGAGAACAGTAAAGAACAGTAGAGAACCCTCAGTCCTCCTCCTCCTCCAGTCCTCCTCCTCCTCCTCCCTCCTCCCCATGTGAGTGTAGCTGTTTCTGTGGCCTCCTCCTATTCTCTTTGGGGATGGATGTCCCCTCCTCCCTCCTCCCTCCTCCGCTTTCCTCCGGGTGCCAAATTCCTCCTCCCCCTCCTCCTCTCCTCCCCCCTCCTCCCTCCTCCCTCCTCCTCCTCCTCCTCCTCCTCCTCCCTCCTCCTCCTCCTCCCCTCCTCCCTCCCTCCCCCTCCTCCTCCTCCCCCTCCTCCTCCTCCCCCTCCTCCCCCTCTTCCTCCTCCTCCTCCTCCCCTCCTCCTCCTCCTCCTCCTCCTCCTCCTCCCCCCTCCTCCTCCTCCTCCTCCTCTTCCTCCTCCTCCTCTCCTCCCCCCTGCTCTCAGGCTGCTGTTCTCCACCGCCCCACTGGCCGGCGCGCAGTCGGAGCTCCAGCCCGGTTCCCGAGCCACCCCATCTCCTCCTCCTGCTCTCTCTTCAGCCTCTTTGAGCGTTTTTGCCCTCCTGCGTCGGTAGGTCAGTTTCTCCCCTTTCTCTTCTCCTCCTCCTCCTCCTCCTCCTCCTCCTCCTCGTTCTTTCTTTGTTGCTGCTTTGGTTCCCCTCTTGGTTTTTGTTTTGTTTTATTTTTCTCGCACTGCATCTGAGCAGCTGGTTGGACCTCTGTGTTGTCTTCACCGGGGCTTTTACCCGCTGCTTGTTGCTGGAAGGAATCCCATATTCTGGCTTTTTCCTCTGTTTATTTCCACCTCTTTTATTCATTTTTTTGTGACATTTTCTGGCTTTTTTTTTTTTTTTTTTTTTCTTCCTCTTTTCATTTTCAGAAATATCTCTTATGTCTTATTTTGATTTTGGTGTATCTCATTCTTCTGTTTGATCTCTTTTATCTCATTCTTGTAGTTAGATTTTTCCAGCTACAAAATATAAGACAAATGGGATTTACATTCTTAGTAAACTTGTGCCAGAACACAGCGAGGATGATGATGATGGTGATGGTGATGATGGTGATGATGATGATGATGATGATGGGCAGGTGTTGCACGGACAGCTGATCTTCATCCAGATCCAGAGACTGCTTTTTGTCTGAACAGTGATCTCAGTTATGAATCTCGGTCAGTGCGTGTAAATGCCACACACACACACACACACACACACACACACACACACACACACACACACACACACACACACACACACACACACACTCCAGCAGACCAGGAGGAGCTGACAGGTCTGGTTTCTTCCTCTGTCACGTCCTGTTCTGCATCCCTGATGTGTGATATCTGCAGACTGGCTGTTTGCTCCACCGCAGATCTGAACCTCTGAAGATGTCCTGCTTCTGAATTATTATTTCAACATTTGTTTGGTGGACCAGAACTGAGAGTTGGATTGCATACAGATTTATTGCCCGAATCAAAGAGCAAGTTTCAATAAAAAAAGAAGAAGGGATATCCAGGGACGTGACTATTTAAAATAAGGTTTTATATCATGTAGGTGTTATTGCTTTTCATAGTTTCAGCTGAGTAGAAAGGGGTGCATTCAAGTGCCATGGCAAAGTATGGAAAAAAAAAGTCTAAGCCATGGTAGCAAAATGTCTTCATCTTTCCTCAAAAACATCCTCACTGTAGTTTTGTAATCAATGCTATCTGACAAAAAAAAGAGATTATTATTGAGGAAAGTTACAGATGATTTGCATACCGTGTTAAACGGAAATAGACAGAGCACATGAGAATAACTGTGTCTTCTTTAAACTGACCCGATTGTTTGTGGTAAACACGTTATATATCTATTATTCTAAGATATCTATTTAAATTGCATAGTTTGCAATCGGGTGCTTTTGACTGGCATCCCCCCAGGACCCTGATACATTGGTATTTAAATGTCTTTTGGAACAAATTGAATGTAAAAGTCATGAAAAATTGGAGTTGTAGAATAATGCATCTGTGAGATATGACAACAAGTATCATCAGACAGTAGGATGATGATTAAATACAGCTAGTTTATCAATAAAGCTCTATTTTGTGGAAGACTCAAGTGTTGTATGTTTTGGAGCTTCAACAAAAAAGTGTTTGCATGGTGGAAATGTGCTTCTTAGTTAAAAAAAAATAGAAATCTGTGAAAGTTGGAAAATATGAGAACAAAATAAAGAGCAACAGGAATCATAAGAAGTGATCGTGATATGTGACTGAATTTATCTTTACTGCCTGAAGGGAAATCCTCCTCCTCCACACATTCAGAGCCACAGGCTGGACTTGCTGAATGAACATGGAGTTTACCGTTCCCCCGTGAATACATCACATTGCCAACAGTCTTGTTAAAGCAGAAAGTGAAGTTTTATATGAGCAGCATTGTCAGAGAGAAGGGTTGTAATAAAAAAACAAAACATGTTTTGAATAAACGCTTGTGAATGAAAACACAATCCCATGGTGGAAGGTCCGCCTCACACATCGCCGTGGTAACGTGTTTTATGTGTGAGATGCAGCTGCAGGCAGGACCGCGAGGTTAGCGGAGGAAAATAGTCTTATAGGGATAAGATCAGTGCAGCTGCAGGCCGCCGCCGCCGCCGCCGGTTACTCCACCCTGGGAAGGTGTTTCTTCTTCATTATTCTCAAACAGCAAGTGTCGAGGATTTACGATCCGGCTCCGTTTGTTCATGACTGTGTGAGTGGATCCGTCGGCTTGCTGCTGATCAGGAACGTACGCTATGTTTGGTAGTTTTTATTCTGTTTTGTAGCAGAACAAAAGTCAATGAACGCTGATACTGAAACATGTTATTTGGCAAAACACTACAATACTTTTAGCTTCTTAGCATTAGTCCCAAACACTTTTTTGAATTATAGGCCTTTCACACTCTCACAGGTGGTTGTTTATCGGGTTGAGCATGTAAAGCAAGAAAACATGCAAAGACAGCAGCGTTGATCCAACACTTGATGGTAGCTCAATACAAGCAGACACACAGTGAAAGCTGTCACAGTCGCTGTAGTGTTCACATATGTTTACCTGAATGAAAGTATGGCACGAGGAAAGCTGCAAGCCAGATTCAATGGAACTTCCTCAATCGCAAAAAAAATAACGTTTTTTAAGCTCGCTTGAGATGTTTTTCTGTCGGAAAAGGATTAATTCCATGAATAGATGTGGAGACGCCTTTTGAAGAATGAATTCTGACGTGTTGAAACATTTCACTTCACATGACTGATCAGCTGTTTCTGCTGTCTGCCTCTTCTTGGATATTCCCATAAAGTGTGAATTCTCATCTTTAACTCGGGACACTATGAAACATAATCAGTGTTCAATACTAGCTGACAGGAAAGAACGATTACAACATGTCCAAATGAAACAAATTCCTCAAGACCGCTCTCAATTCTTCTCTCGCAGATGATTTATAGGGCCAAGGTGACTTGTTTTGGTTCCGGTTTCTTCTCTGCTTCTCTTCTTCTACGTCTTCTAATTGGCAGATTCTAACCGTTTAGCCTATAGCGCTAACTTCTGACCAAACTACACTCTAGCAAAGGTTATTCCCTCCAAAGAAGTTGACTGAAACTCTCCTTATTTGCTTTTCTTTTCGTTTTGCAACATTTCTAAATTCATCTTTTCATTCATTTTCTTGATATTGTTGTGGCAGAAAACCAATGAAGAGACGCAGTTCTTGGAGTTTGCAACCAGCGGGGATATTTTATTGCAGACGAGCTTACAATAAAATTCGTCCTTTCATCATATCTTATATACTTTTGTGGTCATCACTTCCAGCCAATCACATTTTGTCAATTGGACCATAACAAAGCACATCTGGCCTTTCTCTTGCATCCTGTACTCCCTCTTGAATTACAGGTCATGATAACCTTCTTGGCAAGACAACGTATACTTCTACCAGACACGTTGTTCTTATTTCCTGGCACGGCTTCACCCCTGTTTATGGGAATCGCTTGTCTCCCTCATTCCCACAGATGATCTTAACAAAACAGGTTATTGGGGTTCGACAGAACAAGTTCTATAAAGTTCTATAAAGTTGCACAGCAGATAGATTTTCCTCAACAATATCTGAATGAAAAGACGGCTTTTGAGAGCTGCAGCGTCGTGGAAAAGAGCCGCTGTGTTCACCATTCACACAGCGTGTTCATCGTTCCTACAACTGCATGCGTTCAGGCTGCCGTATTGATAGAAAAGAGAAAGAAATAATGAAATCAGAGTTGAATAAATAATGCCTGCATTGAAACACAGTCATGTTAAATATTTAGCGGCTGTGTGCTGATAATGAACGGATGTTTCTGCACTTTGACTCGGTGTGTAGGAGCTAATTAGCGTTCGTGCTCTGCAGCGCCGCGTGTGTGTGCTTCACTTTGGCTGAGTGCCATGAAACATGTAGATTCAGAGCCGTGGGAAATTGATTTTCGTATTGATTCTTGTTGCATATTTGCAGCTTTGTGCAATGAGTGAATATTTTCTGTTGCGGCTTGCATTCAAGTTGGGGAAGGTCGTGGGTTCAGTCAAGGTTGAATCTGTCTTTTTTTGAAGCCCGTTGAGAGCGTTATTGGCTGATTGAATGTGTTTCATCAAACAGCTTTCATTCTAAGGTCTGTTATTTGTTTTTAGCTGTAACTGTTGCTATGGATGCAATCAAATTTTTTTATTTTTTTTATTAAGTAGCCATGCAATAAGCGCGATAAATATACAGCAAGAAAGTCGTTATTGGGAATGAAATGAAAAAAGAAACAACGTAAAGTTCGGGCTACAGAACCACTTAAGGTTTGGGTTCAAATAAGTCCGTAAGTTACGTAACAAAAGTACGGTAAAATAAATCAATGTTGACTTCAGGTTTCACACGGGAAACCTGGGTTAAAGTCCTGTGTCTTTATTTTAGAGAGATGATGATGATGATTGAATAACGTATTTCAATAACAAAATGACAAGTTTGGATATTTATTTTAAGGTACATTGATTTTAATACTTTATAAATTGGTCCTTTAGATGAACTGACAAATTGATCAATATTAAAATAATCATGAGGTGAAGCCTGATTTATAACCACAACTACTATTATAGTTATTAAGGTTACAACGCATCGATCTCTCTCTCTACCTCTCTTTCTTTTTCTCCCTTCTCTCTCTTTCTGTCTGTCTCCCTCTCTCTCTCTTTCTTTCTTTCTCTCTTCCTGTCTGTCTTCATCGCTCTCTTTTCTATCTCTCCCTCTCTTTCTTTTTCTCTCTTTCTGTCTGTCTGTCTTCCTCTCTGTCTCTCTTTCTCTCTCTCTCTCTCTTTCTGTCTGTCTCCCTCTCTCTCTCTTTTTCTTTCTCTCTCTCTCTTTCTGTCTGTCTTCCTCTCTCTCTCTTTTCTCTCCCTCTCTCTTTCTGTCTGTCTTCCTCTCTGTCTCTCTTTCTTTCTTTCTCTCTTTCTGTCTGTCTTCTCTCTCTCTTTTCTCCCTCTCTCTCTCTTTCTGTCTGTCTTCCTGTCCATCTCTCTTTCTCTCCCTCTCTCTTTCTGTCCCTCTTACCCTCTCTCTATCTCCCTCCTCTCTCTCTTTCTGTCTGTCTTCCTCTCTGTCTCTCTTCTTACTCTCCCTGTCTCTTTCCCTTTCTCTCTCTCTCTCTCTCTTCCTCTCTCTCTCCCACTCTTGCTCTCTCGCTCTGTCTGTCTTCCTCTCTCCCTCTTTTCTCTCCCTCTCTCTCCATCTTACTCTCTCTCTCCTCTCTCTCTTTCTTACTCTCTCTCTGTCTCTCTTCTCTCTCTCTCTCTCTCTCTCTCTCTCTCTCTCTCTCTCTCTCTCCCTCCCTCTCTCCCTCCCCTACCTGTTAAAGGGGACTTTTCATCTGCCACTCTAGCCCCTGTGGTTTCTCATGTTGTGTCTCTAGTTTGGAGGCTTTCCTCCTCAAGGTCACTTCATCATGAATTGATTGACTGAACGTTTGCGTTGTAACTCGGTCGGTTCTTCATTCAATTCACAATCCATAAAACAACGTTTCCTCTTAAAGCCTGAATCCTCCTGCAGGCTTACCTCACGCTGTATTTCAACTGTGTCTTTGTAAAGGAGGTGTTTTTCCTCTACAGACCACAGATGTGTCACTATTGTAATGCGGTGACCTGGATGTCCAGCGTTCCCTCTCTGATCCTCAGCAGCAGTACAGCTGCAGGGTCCAGTTGTGGTGCAGCAGGCTTGTCAGTCTCTCTGGTGCAGGTTGTGTTTCTCCAGTGTTCCTCTCAGGAGTGGAATAGAAACGTGGATTGTAAAACTCGTGCTCGCAGTCCTTTTGTAAGTGGGAGATTTTACATTCTTTCATTTCACCTTCCTATTCTCGGTAGTGGTGGCGGTAATTTCCTTGTGGAGCAACAATGCAGAATGAAGAGTGAAGAAAACAGCAGGGGGTTTGTTTGAATGGAAAAAAAAACCAGAAACCCTGTTTTTCTTGTTTCATGTGTCTGTGCACCTACTTGATAAAAAAAAAAAAAAAAAAAAAAAAAAAAAAAAGGCTTCATTTTGTTTTGCTTTATGCTAACTTGAATGAGGATAACACTATTCATGTGTGTTGCCCTTTTTAGACTTTCCAAATCTTAACCAACCAAATTGATCATATTCTAATTCATTCCAGGGTGTTTGAAGCTAAATTCATTCATTTCACTCAAAATGTATCCAACATTTTTTCAGCCACAGCAGTAGTGACCTAGCAGTGTTTTTATATAGAGAGGATAGTGGATTCGAAAGTAACTCTTGAAAATATAAATTACATTACTTTAGTTATGATGTTTAACGTATATTTGACTGTTTGACAAAAACTCATCAGAGGAGCTTAAGACAATATTAAATCATTGTAAACATGAGTTTATGGTCTCAATCTCTAGTTTCAAGTCTTCTTCAATACAGCATGATGTTCATTTAGTAAATGATGCTCCATTTAGAGTCAAACAGACCATAAAGCAGGGTATGCTTTGGGGCGGGGCTACCTGGTGATTGACAGGTCGCTACCATGGCGTTTTCCGATCTGTCCGTGTTTTCGTCTTAGAATTGAAACCCTTTCATAGTGTTTTCAGTTAATGAAAGTTAATTGTAACATTTTGGTAACCTTAATTCAGTGTTCGGTTGTTTTTAGCTCCTCCCTCTTTAATCATTTCTTGTTGTAAAAAAAGAAAAAGATGGCGTTGGCCAAAATGCATCACTGCAGGTTCGGAAACCGTAGTCCACAACCCAATTGGTGATGTCAGGATAACTACGTCCACTTCTACCAAACAAGTCTACGGTCTTTATCCATCCTCCGCCCATTTGATCTCCTTTCTTCCCATTGATTTTGATATTAAATGCATAATAAGGAAAACAAAAATGTGTACATTATTATCCGATATCAGATTGGACCAACGCAGCTTAATTAGCCTCCAAACCGACTTTAATAACCTGAAATTATTTTTCAACTTCTATATTACGTTTTCTGTACTCACCTATAAACAAGAATCTCTTGCGCTTATTTAGGAAAATGCCTTTTCATTTGAGTGATCTATTACATTGAAACAAATTACATCCATTTCTACACAAACCCAGTAATGCGGCCCTTCATGTAAATGATCTATATTACTGCCTCCATCATGACTCTTATGGGCTCGTAAAGCTGGAAAATTGCCCCCAAGGCTTGAAAAATGTAAATATAGTGCAAACTCATTATCTGGACTCTTTGCCAGATATGCACGCACACATACGCACACACCAACAGTTATGAAGATTTACCACAACTGCCCATATATCGTGATTTAACCACCCCCTCCAATAGGAGCCATTTCTAAACTGTTAACAATCCCTGAATTAATCCCAGAAAGACAATCAGCATGTGAGAACCACAATTATTAAAAAAATAAATAAAAAAACTCTACAGGAGAACCTGAATATCTGCAAGAAATATTACATATGTGGGTTTGGAGTCCGCATGGGGTCATTGTTTCAAAGATACCCCAGCTACACATAATTTACATCTTATTAAAAATACATGAAACGTAGTCATCAGCACAGACTGACGTGCTTAATAACGTTTCTTCTGATCTTCCCAAGAGACTTTTCTGCAGTTGGCGGCAGTTTGCGCACACAGGCGAGAATACAAAGACTGAACTCATCAATTTTTCTGATTGTAAAGACAGTAGGTGGTTTCACTGACGCCCGAGCAATTTATATTAATGCACACAGACTTCTTGTCCTGAAAGTTTTTCTTCATTTTTTTGGACACAAAGTATTTTTTTTGAAAAAGCAGCACGTGATGGAAATTTATTTAAAGTGCTTTTTAAAGTAGCCGCCACAAATGGCCGGTAGATGAAATCTGATAACTGGAAAAGTTGTTTAACAATGAATCAATAATTCAACAAAGCAAAAGAGAGAAAAGGTAATCTAACGCGGCACAAGAATGTGGAATCACCCCTGATGTGACTCAATTTACTTTTCCCTGTTTTCTAAAAACAACAAAGAACAGGGAAAAAAGTGATCTCTTTCCTGCTAACAACACCGACAGCTAGATGTGTTTTGAAGATTGTTTGATTTGGCTGCAGAGTTTTCTATGAGCGGAGCAATTTCATATCAAACTGTCAATATCGCAGTTGATCATGTTCATTTAATTGCGGGACGCTAAAATCGTTATCGCTATAAAAAAAAAATCAATAAATTGTGGAGCCCTTATTTGTTGTATATCAACTCATTCAAGTTCTGGACTTCATCATTTTAACTATTGCAGGCTGGTCTAATCCAGCATGTCGTAGCTATAGCAACCAAAAAGAATACGCTGTAAGTCTCAGATATCCCACAAAATCACTTCATGTGTTATCCATGTCGACATGGACAGAGGGGAGATGGACGGGTCCAACAACCAGCGAACTTTCATCGTTTGTTCTTGCAGTGAAAGAAAGTCAACTTTGTTTTATTTGTCACGTCGTAACAACACTTCAACCCAGATGACGATCTTGTCCTGTAGTAGTTTTGTTGCCTAACCTAACTAAGTATTTAACAATCTTTTCCTAAACCTAACCAAGTTGTTACCTGTGAAGACAGAAGTTTATTTTGAAAGGACCGTATGCATGTACCGAGTGGAAATTGGCAAATGTTGCAGACTTTTGTGGGAAAAAACACGAAAATGAGACCATGGTACAAAGATACTTTTAACTATTACATCTGTGTTGTAAAGGTTTTAACTACAGTATTCACTGACACCTCAAAGAGATACGTAATCATTTGTCTCTTCATATGTTGCTTTGGAGACAATAACATCCTGCAGTACACACACACACACACACACACACACACACACACACACACACACACACACACACACACACACACACACACACACACACACACAGACCAAGAACTGTATCACACCCAGACTAACAAGACACTAACCACAACCTCACTGCTCCAGGGAACCAACTGTCACACACACACACACACACACACACACACACACACACACACACACACACACACACACACACACACACACACACACACACACACACACACACACACAGAGTGAAGCCAGCAGCCAGATGAACATCACTTGAGAGCAGATGGGGGTTAACAGTGACACACTCACACACATATGCTCAGCAGTTGCTTTGCCCAGAGGGACTCACACTTACACTTGGACCAGAAACACACACACACACACACACACACACACACACACACACACACACACACACACACACACACACACACACACACACACACACACACACACACACACACACACAAAGAGTAGCTAGTGGGCAAAACCGGTGCTGGTGCACACCAACATGTATTGTGTCAGTGAGGTCTTGTGGACTCACTGACTGGTTTACCGAAGACCCAAAGTGTTGATTTGGATGAAATCATCCATCACTGTTTATGTAATTTGATGCATCATGATATCTTATTTTATTGCTGAAGTGCTCTTTCTTGAAATCTAATAATTAAATTAACCAAAGAGGAACATTTATGTTCTTGGCTAATCCAGTTAGATGAATACCATCTACTGACCAGCAGGGGGCGAGTCCTCCAGTTGCAAAAAGAAGTCAGATTGTATAGAACTTCTCTCTTGATTTATTCCCTCAGTAAACATTGTAAACATGAGTTTATGGTCTCAATCTCTAGTTTCAAGTCTTCTTCATTACAGCATGATGTTCATTTAGTAAATGATGCTCCATTTAGAGTAAAAAAAAGACCATAAGCAAAGTATGCATTAGGGCGGGGCTTACTATGATTGACAGGTTGCTACCATTAACAGAGCTGTATACCGTGTCCCTACGTCACTCTTTCGCCGTCCGAATATGGTCACTTCCATTCACTGGTTGCAGAAAATCCAAGATGGCGACGGCCAAAATGCTTCAAAACAGCAGTCCACAAACCAGTGGGTGATGTCACGATGACAACGTCCACTTCTTAAATATACAGTCTATGCCTGCTGCTCAGTGTGTTGAATACCGACTCTTCTTTAAAAACTGTCTTTTAAAACAAAAAAGGTATTACTGTGGATGTAGCCTGAGTTGTAAATTACAAGTTACCGGTTGAGCTCAGTAGCTAAAGTCTGGATAAAGACAACTTGTTCATTGGTTTCTGTTCTATCCAGTGCAGTACACATTGAGAATCAATTTGAAATTTGGCCGAGATGAAGACACGTGAATTCATTTTGTGGTTCTCATTTTGTTATTAGTGCATTTAAACATGTCTGCAGACGGGGAGCGCTCTGAAAACGCTCTCTGGTTGTGCGTTTAAACGTGGACGTTTCTCTGTCAGCCGCCTGACAACAAAACGTAATGATGCCAGAAACCGCCAGCCTCCTTCTGAACAACGCTGTTTGCTTGTTTGTCTCCGGAGTTTGATTTCCTGACAACGGAGCTCATGAATATGCCTCTGTGCAGCAGCCTGACTGACTGCCGGTGCACTTGGTCGACTGGTTGTTTACTTGCTTGTCGACTGGCTGACTGGTCTGATATCTGTCCTCGTGTTCTCCGTCTTTGTCAGCAGCTCTCTCCTCTATTCTTGATCTCTCTCTCTCTCTCTCTCCGGCTTTTGCCAACATTTTCAACTAAACTCTCATTAATGCAAATTGCCTGCGCTCTCTCGTTGCTCCGACATTCACGGCCCTCCACTGTGTTTGTGCGTGTTTGTGTGTGCGTGTTGTGTGTGCGTGTTTGTGTGTGCGTGTTGTGTGTGTGTGTGTTGTGTGTGTGTTTGTGTGTGCGTGTTTGTGTGTGCGTGTTGTGTGTGCGTGTTTGTGTGTGCATGTTGTGTGTGCGTGTTTGTGTGTGTGTGTTGTGTGTGCGTGTGTGTGTGTGCGTGTTGTGTTTGTGTGTGTGTTGTGTGTGCGTGTTGTGTGTGTGTGTGTTGTGTGTGTGTGTGTTTGTGTGTGTGTGTGTGTGTGTGCGTGTTTGTGTGTATGTGCAGTAAGGAGTCAAGAGGAGTCCTGTCATTTAAAACTCCACCACCTCCCTGATTCAGCAGAAACATAGAAACAGATGGAAACCATCCCCCCCCTCCTCCCCCCCCTCCTTCTCCTCCTCTCCATCATTTGCTTTCTTTCTTTTATCTCCTCTCTCCGTCTCGTTCTCTTTATACCTTTCTCCATCTGTACCGTCTCATTTGGGAAAATCATTTCATTTCGTCTTGCTGTCAGTTCACTTTAGATTCAGGCTGTGTTAGTGTGACAACATCCTCCAGGGCGTCTTTCAAACCTTTCGTTTGTTTGTTGTGTTCCTAATCAGTGGACGGATTTGTTTTCCTTCCCCCGCTTGGTTCAGCTTCTTTTCACACACCAGAATTCAGCACTATGAGCCAACAAATGCTCCTTCTGCTGATTGGTCAGATAAGTCAGGGGCGGAGTCGAGAAAGTAAATGCAGGAAGAACGTTCTGAGGTAGAATCTCTCACCTTCATGTACCATTCCTCAGTTTATTTAGCATAAACCAGGCGGTAACCTCCGGGTCTGGAAAGTGAAGCCAATGCAGAAGTACCTTAAACTTGCATTCTCTCTACTGTCCATCAGGGGGCGACTCCTCTGGTTGTATAGAAGTCTATGAGAAAATGACTCTACTTCTCTCTTGATTTATTCCCTCAGTAAACATTGTAAACATGAGTTTATGGTCTCAATCTCTAGTTTCAAGTCTTCTTCAATACAGCATGATGTTCATTTAGTAAATGATGCTCCATTTAGAGTCAAACAGACCATAAAGCAGGGTATGCTTTAGGGCGGGGCTACTGTGATTGACTGGTTGCTACTACGTCGGTGTTGTCATCTTACAACGTCAACCCTTGATTAATTGCGACATTTCGGTAGGTGTGATAATTTACATAGATATCAAGAGGGCAACATATTTAGTTGCTAGTCCAGGTCAGACCTGATTCTTAGGCAAGTTGCTAGCAACCTTGATTAACGCTCCTTCCCCTTGTAGTAGAGTTTTGTCGATTTCTGGTTTTGCAGTCTGTTGTGCAAGCTTAAAACTGACTGATTTTACAGCAACTTGCTTAACTGGCATTTGTCATTATGTTGCCTATTTGCAAGTTAAAAGTGGTCTGCACTAGCAACCTGTGCCGATGGTGTCACAGCGCTAAATCCAACTTCCATTGTGTTAGTAATTTAATTGGCACTTCATAAGTTCCCCCTAACTGGGTTTTTATGAGAAAAGATTAAATGCATGCTGTAAAAGCATCCAGTTGAACTTCAGCCTAAATGCTTCATTATTTCTGCTTTCACTACTCTCCCTCTGTTCCTCCCTGGAGACGGACATCAAAACTACGGCAATAACCCTAACCCTACTTTATAGTTCGGTCAGACCGACGTCGGTTCATGTTCCTGTCACAAACAAACTGCTCCAGAATTTGTTTCTGAGTACGATACACAATGCAGGAACTGAAAACGCACTTAGACTTGAAGGTGAAGTGCAAAACTGCAACAAAACCCTCCCCTATCAAACTGAAAGCATTCTGCCCAAATGACCATTATAAAAGAGACGGTTGTAGACAGGGCACCTTGAACCAAAACAAGGTCTCTGAGCACTTTTATTCTGAGTCTGAGATACCAGCATTTAATTATCGATCAATTTCATTCATTTCCAAACCTCTATTCACTTTGTTACTCTGGGTTATTGCATTGGGAATAACAATAAGTTTATGTGTATACCACAATAAAGAGTCTGACTTCTTTCCAAAGCCACTGTAAATACAGACTAATGATGTTGTTGATGTGAAAAATAATCCATCGTGTTTACCCCAAAACTGTTTTGGATTCTTGTTGCAGTTTTCCGTGTTTTAGTCAGGATTCAATCATGTCAGTCAGACAGCTTTCTGTCAAGGAACAAATGAAAATGGCAGAAACAGTCTCTGCTCTTTGAGGGAGTTCTGAAGAAATCGCAGCGGCAACACAGATTCTGCTGGGAGAACTAATGGGGGATTATAAAATCATCAATAAAACACATACATGAACATTGAATTTCAGTGAAATCAACAAAAACAAAAACTTGGCACATGAGGAGGAGTTATGGGTGGACAGAGCTGCAGAAGCAAGCAGCAAAGTGATAGTGAGAATAATTAGATGAATAGGGTAAAAAAATATTCAAATGAGTCGTTATGTTATCAAATATGTCCTAATTTACATACATTTCCAGAACAGATATCTGAACATTAGATAAAGCCAGGTTCAACATTCCTTCTTTTTTTTTGGTAACATATTAGAGTCAAAGGTTTTTATAGAGGGAACTATAGATATATCTCTGTATCCATCCATAAATCAGAAAATAATAATGGGGGGAAAGAATCAATCTTCTCCATGTTTTAAGGAAGGAAATGTTCTATAAATCAAGTTATGAATGATATATGAACAAACCCTCTGTGAAAACCTTCAGAATATAGATAGGAATGAAATTGGAAAGTTTGTTGTATGTAGGTGATACTGAAGTGAAGATTTCTGGCTCAGAGTCTGAGAAAAAACTCATTTTAAAGATATGTATTGTAAAATTACAGACATTTAGGGTTTATGTAATTCATGATGTCACTTCCCCAGTTGATTACTTACATTAAGACAATTCATTTTGACATTACAAGTTGTGTTATGCTTAAATATGCAAATGAGGCGTTATCTGATGGTTACTTTTGGTGAAGTTTAGGATAAATCTACAGAGGCCAATAGACAAAGAAGTAAAATAAACACCAGAATGAGTATTTTGGATGTTTTCTTTCCACTATTCCAAAAGAAGAAAGAAGAAAAACATCCCAAAATCTAAAAAATGTAAAACAATGTTTTTGTAGGGTGTCTTCAGCGCTTTGTCGAAACTTTCTTCTTATGAGCTTCACTACTAAACGCAGTATTTATCTGCAAGCAGCAACGATTAAAAAAATATGAAAATCCTCTGTACCGTTACTTTCTTAAAGACACAGGTGGATAAATATATGCAGAATGATAAAAATGTAAAAGATCTAAGATGTTGTTTCGCTCTATGTTGTATCTGCACGTGACTGAAAAAAAGTAATTTTATTTTAAGTCGGAGAGAGAATTAAACCTTGAAAATAGAAATGAGAAGCGAGGAGAAGAATCAATACAAATGCAAAAAAAGAGATGATGGAAAAGGGAAAAATGAGGAACCAAGGAAAGGACGTGAGGAAAGATCAAAGGAGGTAGAAATAAGATGAAAGGGTGACTGCATAACAATGAGTGAAGAGGAAAGGAGAGAGAGAGAGGATACTGAAGAAGAGGAGGAGAAAGTTGTAAGAGGAGTGCAAAGGAGGAGAGTGTGTGTGTGTGTGTGTGTGTGTGTGTGTGTGTGTGTGTGTGTGTGTGTGTGTGTGTGTGTGTGTGTGTGTGTGTGTGTGTGTGTGTGTGTGTGTGTGTTGGTCTAACTGATAAAGCCAGGCTGGCGTTGAATCATAAATGCAGCCGAGGTGAAATGTTGCTAAGCCATTCATAGATTAGTCAAACAACGTCATACATGACCTGAGAGATGGAGGGATGAAAGGATGTAGGGAGTGAGGAAGGAGAGGTAGCGGGAGAAAAGAAAGGACGCGGAGGAGGTGAAGGTTGGAGGAAGATGAGGATTGACAGGAGGGCGAAGAAAAGACTGAAACTAGGGGATAACAGGATGGGAGGTAGAGAAGAAGAGGGGAAAAAGAGGAGAGACAAAGAAGAACCAGAGGAAGTAGAGTTTTTGTAGTATGCATGAAAGGACAGAGGGAAAGTAAGGAAGAGGAAGAGTCATGAAGGATGACGAGAGTGATGAAGGAAAAGGAGGGAATGACAGGAGGTAGAGAGGAAAGAGAATGGAGGAGGTGGAAGGACGTATGGAGAGAGGGGGGAGGTTAAAATGGGTTAATAGAGAGATAGAAAGGAGTGGAGGCGTTGGAGAATTAGAGAGGGATGGTTCGGATGGAAAGGAGGAGATGGAGGGATGCAGGGAGGTGAGGAGTTATGAGGAGGGCAGCAAGAGAAGTAGGTAGCTGTGATGGAGAGATGGTGCATGAGGAGAGAGGGGGAGGAAGGAAAGGATGTGATGAAGTCCAAAAGGTGTTTTTATTCATCTCCTGATCTGCTCTGCTAACAAGCTAACACCATAAAACGTATTCTATATTACATTAGGTAATATATGCACGTGTAGGCTAACATGCGCTAGCTTGTGAGCTAACCACAGGGTTTAATGTTTGTTTGAAGTGGAGTGTTGTAGTGACACTACAGTAGATCGATGACCTGTCAATCACATTAGCCCCGCCCTAAAGCATCCCCTGCTTTATGGTCTGTTTGACTCTAAATGGAGCATCATTTACTAAATGAACATCATGCTGTATTGAAGAAGACTTGAAACTAGAGATTGAGACCATAAACTCATGTTTACAATGTTTACTGAGGGAATAAATCAAGAGAGAAGTAGAGTCATTTTCTCATAGACTTCTATACAACCAGAGGAGTCGCCCCCTGATGGACAGTAGAGAGAATGCAGGTTTTAAGACACTTCCGCATCGGCTTCACTCGGCAGAACCGGAGGTTTCCTGTCCACATAACTGTCCCTTCCCTCCCTTCACAGTATGCCACGGCAACATTATTTCAGCCCCCCCGATATTGGACAGCGATAAATAGTGATGGAGTGTATTCCTAATGAATAAACAGAATGAGAAACTGCTCAATATAAGAGAATTATATGGCTGTAACGAGCAGCTGAAAGCCTCATTCATAATGTTGACTTTCAAGTTCTAAATCAACATTTGAATGCAGTGCACTTTTCTTTCATGTATATTAAATGTGATTAATCTCGGTATTTCTGCACAGTTGCAGATATCTACTTTAAGTAGTGTACTACTTGTATAATTAGATTCCAGTGCTGTTTTTTTTGGTTTGTTTCCAAATTGTTTGAGGCAGACATTTCCAATAACACAAAGTGTTGAATGAAAGCAAAATGTGGGCACGACTAGCTTTTAAAGGGAAGGGGGGCTGACACTCTCTGTCACTCTCTGATTGGTTTGATAACGCTGCATCCAAAACACACCTTTAATTAAGACTAAATGCAACCTCTTTAGCCCTTTACTTTGTGCCCAGATAATGCACCATTTAACTAGCAAAAGTGGAGTTGGACACGTCCTAAATGCACTGGCACCATACACTAAAGATCCTTTAATTGGGGCCCTAAGAGTCTACAGCCATGGCTGATGGGATGTCTTGTTTTTTAGGTATTTGGACAAATTACAATCATGACTTGTGGATTGCACTGGATGCAAAGCTGAGGGATCACCAAACCTATTACGATTCATCCTGAGGGGAACATGAATCTCTGGGGGGAAAAAACGTCATAGTAATCATGTCAAAGTTGTTCTTTCTATTTGTGAATTACAAATATGAACCTCATAGTGGGCCGAGCTCATAGTAGGGATCACCAAAGCGATTAGGATTCATCCTCTGGGCACCATGCATTTCTGTGCAAATGTTATATGGCAATGTGTTCAATAGTTATTGACATATTTCAGTCGGGACCAAAGAGGTCTGTGGTCTCTCTCTTGTGGAAGCAGACGAGAAAAAGTCAGCTGATAGTCAAGATTGGACAGTCTGGATAAAAAATGCCTTCTTAAAATGTCCCTGCAGACATAGAGCAAATGTTTCTTAAAAGTCTTTTTTTTTTTATCCTTTTACTTAATCTGAAGCTTAGTGAAGAACTCTCTGCTGTAGCTTACCGACCTCTTAGGAAGAGAAGGAGGGAAGGCAACAGACGGAGAGCCGGAGAGAGTTGGAAGCGGCGTTAACAAGGTTTTAAGGGAGCATGTGTCAGAGGAAGCGCTCTGATTGGTTCAGCCTCATTTCCCAGCGGCTCTATAGAAATCTGCAGCAGCTGAGGACACGCATGTTGAGTTTCAGTACCTGCTCTGTTTTGACCTTCGGCTGGCTAGATGATAACCAGCTCATTAATATGATTAATACACACACACACACACACACCAGAAATTCACATATCTGTGTGTGTTTGTAATGTAGAGAGACGTAGAACATGGAAGAAATGGTCAATTTTGTGTGTGTGTGTGTGTGTGTGTGTGTGTGTGTGTGTGTGTGTGTGTGTGCATGAGCTAGCGTGTGTGTGTGTGTGGTCTAATTACAATCCCCAGGCATTCTAGGTTATTTGTATTAATAACATCATCGTTGGCTAATTTCCATTTAACCAGCGCTGACTGTTGTGTTGTTTTCTAGATAACCAGCTAATTAGCCGGAAACTCTGCCGCTCCACGAGTCAACCCATCCGAAAAATAACAATGGGAATAAAAAATGATGCACATATACAAACACTAATAAGATGAAAGTGTACAAAGTAATAAAATACAATAACATAATATATTCTATCTGACCAAATCCAGCTTGTTTAAAAAGGTAGTGGTAAATGCTGTTGACTGTTGAAGTATAGGAGGTTTACAAAGAAAAAAGAAATATACGAGATATAAGAACTAAGCTAAAGCATGTTTGTTCTCAAAATGCTGCAAGCTTATGTGCTCCGTCTGATATTTTATTACTGAGAACCAGCAAACACATTTCACTTGTTTGTTTTTCATAAAATAAAATAAAATAATTTCACGTTTTTTCAATTTCTTTGTGTGTAACAAACCACATTTAAATAAATGAATAAAATGGGCTTTATACACAGAACAAACACGATAACTTTGTTAAAAGTGCGGGTTCCTTATTTAATTTAGTAATTTCTTTTATATATTTATGTTCGTTCAGCTTCCCAGTATATACATATCTATATATATGCATATAAGCAGGCTGGGATAGCTGCACAGTGATATTTGTCAGTCAATAGTGAAGGTAAGGATAGTGTACGGAGCTCATTGTAAGTTTGTGTGCCGTTTGACATGAGTGACATCACACCTCCCACCCACACAGTTTGATTGACGGCTGATCCCTGGGAAATGCAGTGCAGAAGCAAACTGGAGAAAATTCCTCAACGATTCCTCAACGTTTCTCCGCCACTAGCATGGGCTCATTAAGGGAAAGAGCGAGGTTGCAAATGATGCTAATTAACAACCAGCCTCATTATTGTTAGTTAATTCATTTCATTTGCTGTCTGTGTGCTTCTCCACTCGGTCGCGTTGGTGATGCACCGCATCCCCACGAAGCATCGATGCCCTGTCGATACCACCGGCTCTACTGCTGCCAAATGCTTTGGCTTCCATTTCCTCCATCCATCATCTGTCCGTTCATCTGGAAACCTGGTCCTCTCCTCCAGTCACCACCCACAGTCTGTGGACGTCGGAGCTGTAACGTCTCCACATTCTATTAGTCATAATTTTAGCTCGTGTTTTTTAATGTTTTAAACT
This sequence comes from Anoplopoma fimbria, assembly GCF_027596085.1. Classification (NCBI taxonomy): domain Eukaryota; kingdom Metazoa; phylum Chordata; class Actinopteri; order Perciformes; family Anoplopomatidae; genus Anoplopoma; species Anoplopoma fimbria. Next base: position 26,567,204 of record NC_072465.1, on the reverse strand, counting down.
AACATTATGGCAAGATCTTACACATTGCACCTTTAATCCATCTGCAGGAACTTCTGAGTGATGTGTGATTGTTTGTGGTTTATAACATGACCACATCTTTTAGCATCTGCAAAAAAACCTTTTTGCATTTGCATCCACATCTATCAATCAGAAGCACTTTTCATGTGAGGTTTGTGTGTGATGATTGATGGGACTTGGTTAAGTGTTTTAGGTGTTGCTTTATCCTCGAACAGGACATGGACAATGGAAGTATTCATTCCCCTGGTGCTTTTCCTTTAAACCTGGAAATTAATTTATTTCTATTTGGAATTTAAATAAATGGACCAACACAAAATAGACTAAAAGTTTTGTTGTTTTTTCCAACCATCTATTATTGGTGACCGCTTATCCCGTTCAGGGTCGAGGAGGGGGTGGAGCTTATCCCAGCTGCCATGGCTGAAGGGGGGGTTCACCCTGGACAGGTTGCCAGACTATGCCAGGGTCCACCCATAAAGACAGACAACCATTTAGAGCTATCAAGGGGAAAACTCACTCAGACACGTGGAGAACGTGCTAACTCCACATGGAAGGGCCACCGAGCTCAGGAATGGAACCCGGGCCCCTCCTGCCGTGAGGTGACAGTGCTGGCCATCACACCACCTCGCATCCATATTTGCTGTTTTTGTTTAAAAATAAAACTGCCATCATGTACAGTACCAGTCAAAAGTTTGGACACACCTTCTCATTCAACTACTTTGAAGAATCTAAAATATAAAACATATTCTGGTTTGTTGAGCATTTGTTTGTTTACCACATAATTCCATATGTGTTCCTTCATAGTTTGGATGTCTTCAATATTAATCTACAATGTAGAAAAAAATAAAAATAAAATAAAGAAAAACCATTGAATGAGAAGGTGTGTCCAAACTTTTGACTGGTACTGTACATTTTTCTATTAAGTCCCATTATAAGATATTTCGCTTCCAATTACCCGTAGAAGTCACATAATTAGTTAAATAAAGTCCATCTGTGTGCAATCTAAGTGTCACATGATCTAACGGACCAGTAAATCCATTATTACAAAATGGGAAATAGTATGGCAACACAACAAAACTAATTTAAGTAGTTCCATCACATAAAATCCAAATAAAACCAATTGCTTAATCATTTCCAGGTTGTAATGCAACAACGTAGAAAAAACGCCAATGACTAAATTTCAGCTGAAACATTCAGTATGTGAAAATAACAGTCATATTAATCGTCCATGCACTAATTCTGGAGACACAAACTGGTGTTAATTGAGCGTCTTGCTGAGCAGCTGGACAGCGGCACTAGCAGGGCGGAGAGGAGTTTTTACTTCTCTTCAGTGGTAAAAGACGGGTGAACTCTGTCGTCCTCTCAGTGGAGAATAAATGGATTCTCCTTAAATTAAAGAAATACCTCAGGGAGTGGACTCTCAGACATTCCTCCTATACAGAAAAATATATATGAAAACGTATGTTGTTTTTCTCATTTAGAGGAAAGATTGCTTTCTCAATCCCCCAAAAGTTGACATTTGCTGGTCAGCAAAACTCCTGACACATCAACTCTTCAATAAGAGGATTCCCTCTCTATACATTTTTCATCTCTGTGTCAATGAATAATCTTTGTTTCCCCTCCAGAGACCTCCTTCCACCAAAGTGTTTTATTAGCTGTTTTGATGGATTCAGTGAGCAGGCAGCAAAGAAGGAAAGCAGCAAACATGGCGCCAACAACAATCCAACAATGGCCATAAAACCAGCTTCATCAGCTTTAAGCATTTATTCCAATTAGCGAGTATTTAATGGGCATTTTATGAGCTGTTGAACAACATTGGTATTTTGGTTTTCAATAACTTTCACAGACAGTTGCGTACTCCAAGGTTGTCAACGCTACAAACTGTCTTTTGTTCCAGTTTAAGTATGTGACGCCAACAATCATCTTCGGGTTAATTGTATTTTCTTCATGTTGGCATAATTTAACTTTTATCACTTTAGAATGTGTCAATTTGTTCCTCTTGTCTCTGTATGTTAATGAAGTAGATTCACAAAGGAACAGCGAGGAGAACGTTAAACTGCATTAAAGTGCACCGTATGTATGGTGTGTGTGTGTGTGTGTGTGTGTGTGTGTGTGTGTGCGTGACTTGATGAGTGAGTGAACATAGCAGAGGAAAATAATCCAAAGTGGCTGAAACAAAGACGATCAGAAGTGGACGTCATCTGAACTCAGAGATAGAAATAGCGGCAGAAAGCCAATTTCCAGTAAGAGCTCTTCACGAGGACGTAATCATCGGAGACGTTTTGCTGTGTCAGTTTAATTGATCGAACGGCGGAAAGAGGGCTGGAAAGACGGGGAAGGTTCCTTCAATTTGGTTGAATTAACCTCTCTATGGGTTGTCAATATCCTCATTTAGAGCGAAGGAATTAATGAATGGAAAGGAAGAAACTGAAGGAAGGATGGTGATTTAATCAGGTTAGTTCTTTCCATCACCAATACGCCTCTCACTGCACAGAGCTAGGAGTAAATGATGACAATGATCAAGGGAGGAAGGCTTGAGTGAAAGGAGGGAAAGGAAGTAGGAGGAAAAGATGTGAAGGAGGAAGAAAATAAAAGAACAAAGGAGGAGGAACATTTGATGAAACAGAAACATAATGAAATGATTCGGATGGGATTTGATTTTGAATTTCAAGGGAGGAAAAACATAATATTTTTGGGAAATTCAACTTTTTCTCCTGTGTGTGATCAAAACAAGGGTGTAAAAAAACAAAAACAGAATCATACATTTGACACGACAATCACGACAAAAGTTTGTACAGTTGAAACTGTTCAAACAGATCACATGATCTTCATCACATGGGTTGACCATTTGTCATGGAATTGCTTTCAAATGTATTCACACAAATAAATCTCACATGAATCTCAATAAAGTTATTAGAAACACAGCTTTAAAAACAATGGGGAGGAAAAGTCCTCAAAGACTCAAAAAGAGGGTTTCAGATGCTCATGAAGCACTTAACCGGAGGCCTTGAGATTACCCAGAATGCTCTCAGCCCACATCCGCTGACTCACACTGAAGGCTTATCTGTGGTTGGTTGCTCAACACTTGTCCGGTGGTAACATATGACGCATCTCACCGCGGTAGAGTGATCTCAGGCTTTATAGCTGAGTGAGGAAGCATGCAGACTAGCAAGACCAAGGGTGTTTTATGTCTGAGTCAGAAGAGGTCAAAGGTCAATGTGGGTTTTTGAAAGCACACATTTCAGCGATGACACAGCAATCGATACACTGAGCTGAATGCTAACGCGACAATGTTTCCAAGGTCGCCTCCTGTGTATGGCACGTTTTGCTACTTTGACCTGAAAACAAGTGCAGCTAAAGCTGAGTGAACTGTCATTTGGTCGTGAAACAAAAGTGGACAAATAAGAAAAGTAGGTTGAACGCGAAAGATTTGTCTTTAAATAAATACGGCCAAAACTATGATCACAATCATTCTGATCGATATTGAGATCACGATCATTTAGGGTTTAGCGTTTTTTGGAGACAAAATATTTGTAAAGCACATTCACAAGTGGCTGTAAATAAAACTTTAGGTCCTGATTCCATTTTCCACATTGTATTGATCCAAAGTGAACAGGAAAGAGACGCAAGCTACAAACAGCTATTTCTACGCGCCTACCTCGTTTATTTAAGAGAATTGTTCATTTATTGAAAATATATCTCGGACTTTGTGTTCTTATATGAGTGTTCTTATTCATAAATGTATGTCTATTATTGAATTTGAAATGTCCATGTTGTTATTTATGAATGATGAATGATTCTTTGTTGTCATTACACACATTTACTCGTCCCTGCGACAACTGGACTGTGAGATTTAAATGATCAAACCAGGCTCTTTAGATTGAATCATCAAATAGTCCACTATTCAGATTCACCCCCAACTGCGATATGAAAAAAGCAAGAAAATTCAACCTAAACTGTGTAGGCGAATAAACAATCTTGCGTTTTAGTGAACAATTTAGTCACAAACACATTGGTTCTATGCTGCAAAGCGCGGTTAACGAAATGGGCTCCATGTTTCTAGACGGTTGCCGACATCGCTTCAAACGCCTGACGCACTCCGGACAATTTGATTTAATTGTGCAGCCATGGCCACATGGTGTAATTCTTTCCAAAACACAACATATTTGATAGAGGTGAAAATTGCAAAAGTGAAGAAGGAATGGTGTTTTTAGTGAGGCTAAGCACTTGATGGTTAGGTAAGGACAAGACTGTGTTTGTAAAAGTTATACAACCGGCATTTTTTACATTTTTGTGTTGCTTTTGAGCACAATGACAAAGCTGAATAATCAGTCAGCAACCCTAACTTTTGTGGACCATTTCAGATTGTTTTTCTTATACCTCCTGTTCATGAACAAATGCTGCGTTTTCCCAGCGGTCCATCGACATGTGAGTGAACGCAGGAGATGGAGGGCTACAGGACGGGTAAATGAAAAGAGGAGGCGAAATAAGAGGGAAGAAAGGGGGAGGTAAAGGATGATCTGAATTACTCCAATCAGATTTAGTTCCATGAGTACAAATCTGCTCCGGCGTGCGTTGGTGCATTGCATCATGGTAATCTAGGACTAATTAAACTGAGCTGTTAATTTGAGCCTTGCCTGTGCTGCATTCCGGCTGCGGTGATTTATACATGGTATTTGCATGTGTTGGAGGGAAAGAAATGAGGGAGGGAGGGAGAGAGAGAGAGAGAGAGAGGGAGGAAGGGCGCAGTTAATGAAAAAGTAAAGGAAGCAAGGACACAAGGAAAGAGGACTCAGACAGAATTAGCTCGGTTGAGGTGCAGTTTGTCGACCATTAATGGAAATCTGATGGAGCCTGTGTGTGTGTGTGTGTTTTCCTGAAGGTGTGTGATGTGTGCGTTTGCAGCCATCATGCCTTGTGCATATCTATCAGTGTGCTGCACCCCCCACACACACACACACACACACTGACGGGCTGAGTTATAGTTTAATCTGTTCCCGCTGCATCCTGCATTGGAAGCAGCCTCACAAATCACAGGCCGAATGGAGACGTCGGCTCACATCCACACGCGCTGGAGGGTTATGGTCAGTGCTCATGTGTGCTAATGTGGACCTGCACACGTGTGTGTGTGTGTGTGTGTGTGTGTGTGTGTGTGTGTGTGTGTGTGTGTGTGTGTGTGTGTGTGTGTGTGTGTGTGTGTGTGTGTGTGTGTCAAATAACGTGACAGTTCAATCAGACTCAAAACGATCGGCAGACGCTCCTCTCGCTCATATTGAACACGGATGTCGGGACAAGTGTGCCGGATAGGTGTTCATAACCCCTTTGTCTAATGTGCTCCAGGCTCTGTGGATCTTTAATGTGTTTCGTGACTTTTTCTCTCATCCCGACTCTCATCCTGCCGGAAATCCCCCATCAGACGTGCATGTGCAGTCACACTCATGTACACTCAATAAAGTCTATTCTGAAAATGGTCACTGGTACAGCCGATGTAATTTAAATACCTTTCCCAAAGGAATGTTTTCTTATTTATATGTTCTTTTATTATTTTTCTCCCCAACCATGTGGTGACCCTCTGAAATCCTATTTTAGGAGTGCATTTGTGTGTATTTATGTTCAGACCATCTATCATGAATTGCAGGCTCTTCATTCACATCAATGAGCCGGCAGCGTTGGCACAGTGGATGCCAATCCCGTGGGATCCGGCAAAATAAACAAAAAAATGCAGAATTTCCATCCAAAAAGATAAACCCCAAATAATGTCACCTGTTTGGCCAAACAAGAACATCTAGGTCTACATTCCTGATGGATCACGTCGTGTTTTTTTGCATTTTCAAACTCGTGGATCTATTGCTGAAGTTGGTGTGGATCAGGAACAACAGAGATATACATATTAACTGTGTATCTTACGCTTTTAGTGATGTGTAGCGACATAAAAGCGTCACACTTACAGACGCCGGTCCATTATGAAGAATCTACAAAACTATTTGCGGGAAGGAATTCAATTCAGAGTGGATATTTTGGGTGGATCTGGATACTCCTCTGACCACACAGAAATAAGTCATAATGAATCTTAGAACACAGACTTATTGATGAACCCTTTTAATGACCGTCTCGCTCCCTTCTCTCTAAAGCCGTCCTTTGGTCAAATTTCTACATTTTTAGCAGAAATACCTATGAGGTAACCTGATAATCCAAGTCTCCCTCATTGTTTGATACGGAGGCAAACTTTAGTGTCTGTATGGGACGCAGCAGGCGTTCAACTAACTCCAATGTAAAGCTATCGGCGTCATTAAAAGACAGTCAGAGCAACTGATAAAGTACAAAGAACAAGAAAGTCCACTAATGGTGGGAGGTCAGGGTGGATGTATGGGTCAAACAAACACAGGACTTTCACCAAGGAGACCACTGTTTATATCCTGTATGAAACCACAGTCAACCTCGACTTCTTTTACAATAGATTTGTTACATATCTTCCGTACTTTTCTAACTAAAGTAACATAACGAAGTTTTGAGCGCACAGTGTAACCTGTTTGAATCGCTGAAAAAACTGAGATGCGGACGTTTCATTCAGAAGTCTGGAACCGAGATGATATGAGTTGAAAAGAAATGCAGATCCAACAGCATGCTGACAGTCATTCTTATTACTTCCTTTGTCATGTTAGAACCGTCAAGCAGCCGCAAGTAGGGCTTTAGTCTATTTTACTCGGAGCAATCAAACTAAAATGTTTCATGTTGAATGCTGTCTGAATTGAGTGTGTATAATGTGTCTCTTTGAGTGTGTTACCGTGGAGCAGTGTGAGTGTAGATCACGCTCAAAGCACCAGAGAACATGTAGAAAAATACATCAGCTGCTGAAGTCAGGAAGACCCAGTGTTTCTGTGGGTTGAAAGTCGTAACCCCCCAATGAGATGCACAAATGTGAAAAATGTGGTATTGGTAATTATATTTGCAGGATGTGCATGCGTAATTTTGTATTTCCAAATACAACCATGGCTCGTTTGCATTCCCTCTCTTTTTTTCTGTGTTTATGTGTGCACGCTTTTTCCACTTACAGCAAATTATCTCATGTTCCAGTTCAGCGTGTGTGTGTGTGTGTGTGTGTGTGTGTGTGTGTGTGTGTGTGTGTGTGTGTGTGTGTGTGTGTGTGTGTGTGTGTGTGTGTGTGTGTGTGTGTGTTTTTTTGAAGGTTAAATCAGACACCACTCATGTAGGACCGTTAACATCAGTTGCTGCAAAAAACATGTACAAAGCTGTGTTAATCTCCAAACGAGAAAACAGGTGATCGCAGTGCAGAATCACCTGCGAACATTGATTTATTGATTCGTGTCCTTTTTTTCTTCATCTTTTATCTCTCCGCTCCGAGCATCAGCTGTATCATATGTGTGTGTGTGTGTGTGTCACATTGTACCCGACCTCTCTCTGCTCCGCTTCAGCAACCACGGCAACCTGTTCTTTTAAAATCATGTCGTTCACGCTCAAACTGCTTGGATGTCATGTGACACAAAAGTCCTGTCCGTCCAAAGACGATGTCGCCGGCCATTCCTCACACTTCCTGTCTGAAAAGAGAACAATGTTTTCTTTTTCCATTTTGTTCCTCTCTGTCACGGCAGGTACGTGTGTGTGTGTGTGTGTGTGTGTGTGTGTGTGTGTGTGTGTGTGTGGGTGGGGGGGGGGGGGGTGTCATCAGTGTTTATCTCATGTCCAGACAAAGGCAGGTTGTATTTCATTCAAAAGCTTTTACCGGCAGCCTTTTACTTGATACGAAGCCTAAATCCTCGTTGTGACATTTCAATTTAAAACACATGAAAGATAGTTCAGGCTGTCAGCCAGAGCGGCACACACACACACACACACACACACACACACACACACACACACACACACACACACACACACACACACACACACACACACACACACACACACACACACACAGTATTCACGCTAAAGGAGATGCTCTTTGATTAAAACATCGCTGTGGCATTCTGGGAAGCGAGCTGAAAACAATGCTGCCAAAATTAATAATAAAGAGACATACATCTAAAGGATGTATTTAATAAACTGTATGAATAGCTCAAATGACATCAAAACAAACAATTAATTAGGGAACAAAGCAGCCTGGAGTCTGTGTTGACTGTCTCGTCTTTTAATGAAGTCCCATACATGTAGATACTAGTAGGGCTGTGTGCTGGATCTTATCGGTACTAGTACTCTTACTGATCAGTTCTTTTTGAGAAAAAAGACAATTAATTAAGAAATGAATTTTCTTTTTTTTTTAGCCTTTTTTCTCATTAGCAAACTCCGTGTGGCATTAATAACGTTACCTATAATAAAGGATTATCTTATCTTATCTTATCTTATCTTATCCTTACCTGCAGTGGACGAGGATGGGCGGCTGCTCGCCAACACAGATTGATGTTCTGCTTGTCGGCCAAATTATTTTATTAATAGCTGGTATTACCTCCCTTACTGAGGGTTTTATTGCACGGAGAGCTATCAGCATCTACTGGAGTAAAATGTAGCCACACTTTGGATCCTTATGTTCTCTTTGCCATGATGTGTGTCTCATGCTGTACTGATCCGGAGTCAGTGTGTGTGTCAGAGTAAAGCACAAAGACAAAGAGACAGAGAGAGGACTATTGAGAAGAGGACATCTCACTCCGTAACTTCCAAAGTACCGATAGCGGAACCGGACTGCATCAATACTCTGGGTTTTTACTAGTTTAGAACCGGTTCCTGGCTTCCCTACTCAGAAACTGCTAAGACAAATGGTAATGTTGGCGATGTTCACACACATATTTCCAAGTACTTCCTCCCCCGTCTGCGGCACCGAGCCCATTCTGAAGTAGTAATTTGAAGACGACAATGATTGATTCAATTATGGCGTGCAGGCAATTTGTTGAAGGTTATTAACTCAGCAGAAATATGTAGCCACATAATCTTTTTTTTTTTCTAATTCATGTGAAACCCACATCATTTCCATATTCCACACTCGGCTCTGAACCGATATGATGTCGTTCTGTGGTCTCGTCACGTGGTTTCCACACTTCACAACACTCCACGATCCCTCTGCTAGCCTTCAACCCCCACAGCACTCCATAAAGGGATTAAACACACAAGTGCTCGGCTCTGCTGAAAGGTCGAAACCGAGGCACTGATGCTCAGTTTGTTGGTTTTTCTGATATATATGAAGTGGGTACGCTGTCCTCTCCACAAAATATACTTACATAATCAGGCTACTGTGTGATCCCATATTGATTTCACCTGTAAAGATCCGCTACCTGACCTGATCGAGGTGAAAGGGAACAGGTTGAAGCAGGATATTGCATTCTTGAGATGTGAGAGGGTTAAAGAGGATTTTTTTGTTAAATGGAAAATGTTCTGAGGCTTCACAGTATTGTAATTCTTCAAAGACGACCAGCAGTATAGTAGGATGTAAGAAGACAATCTGCAGAGCAACTTACCAGGATATATATCAGGATTTAGGTTTTTGTGGCAATCACAAAATATATAATATGGATGTATAATTTTCCTCAGAAAGATCTTTGGTGTTATTCACATAACTGCATGCAGTGAAGAAGTTCAAAATCACAGATATTTTCTGAAAAATAAGTTTCTGCACTGCAAAGGATCTTTAAATTGAACAAATAAGCTGCAAATGATTTACTTTTTCATTATCAGTGACGTATATGGTATATATATTTTGTCAAATAATAATAATAACTATATTAATTATTATATCAACTATCTAGCCAATCAAGTGTCAAAACAAAAAACAAAGGCCCATCTGAAGTTACTAATTTGCAGCCTAACAAAACCATTCCATAATTTATGGAAAAGTAACAGAGAGCAGATAAATACAGATGCTCTAACCAATTTTTTTTCTTTAGCCTGATAATAAATGTCATGGAATTTTTAATTTTGTGTCAGCTTTGACACAATTCACACTGCTTCCACCATTAGTCTTGTCAGTATTGATGGAGACAAAGAAAAACTGGTCTCTCAACCAGCAGACTATTGTTACTGCGTTTGTCACTTAGCTTCTGGACTTAAGTAACCTCACTTCTGTAGATATTTCAACCCAAACAACAATCTTTTCCTAAACCTTACCAAATAGTTTTTGTTGCCTGAACCCAACTAAGTTGTTTTCTATGAAGACGCAAGTTTATTTTGTAAAGGCTGTGAGCATGTAATGAGGGAAAATTGACACGTGTTGATGGACTTTTGTAGGAAAACCCGCAAAAAAAAAGGAGTACCTTCTTTGTAAGTTATCATAAAAACCATTGTATTAAGAAACATTGAATGCACGAGGGCAGCTCTGAAGGTGGTGGCAAAGTGAAATGTGCCAGTTCTTTAAAAATGTTCTTTATGCGGTTCCTGTCCCCTTTTGGCATCCTGTTCTGCAGCTCACGGTAACTACATTATAAGAGAACGGACTCCCCTGAAAGGTCAAAGCAGAAGGTTCTGTTTGATTCAAGTCAGGTCAAATTTGGTTTTAATGTGCTTTCAACACAACAGGGTTTGTCACCAAAGGCATCACAGAGCAAAGACTGACATGAATACGGATTGAACAAACTGTGAGAGAGACTCTGAGTGTGTGTGTGTGTGTGTGTGTGTGTGTGTGTGTGTGTGTGTGTGTGTGTGTGTGTGTGTGTGTGTGTGTGTGTGTGTGTGTGTGTGTGTTTTTCAAAGAAATAAATGAGCTTGTTGTGATTAAAGAAACAGCACATCTTTATTGGGATTACAGTTGCAGGGTTTGATTTACTAATACTTCTCAGTAAGTAGTTGGAGCAGGCAGCAACCTTTGTAAAGCCAATACTTCAGTGTCTTAAACTTGCATTTCCTATAATGGTCACCAGGAGGCAACTCCTCTGGTTATAAAAAGTAGTCTGTTTGTATAGAAGTCTATGAGAAAATGACTCATTTGATTTATTCCCTCAGTAAACATTGTAAATGAGTTTATGGTCTCAATCTCTAGTTTCAAGTCTTCTTCAATACAGCATGATGTTCATTTAGTAAATGATGCTCCATTTAGAGTCAAACAGACCATAAAGTAGAGTATGTTTTAGGGCGGGGCTTCCTTTTGATTGACATGTCACTCCCACATCGTTGTCCGGTCAGCAAGTTGATTGTAACATTTTGGTAGCCTAAAAATGTCTTATTCATAATTAAGTTGCACTTAGCTCCAACCTCTCCTCACACTTCTGGTTGCAACAAAACAAGATGGCGACGTCCACATTGCTGAACTCAAGGCTTCAAAACAGTAGTCACAAACCAGTAGTTGACGTCACGGTGACTACGTCCACTTCTTATATACAGTCTATGGGTTATAGGTAGGAAGACTCTTATTTCTTATATGATATTTGATACTTGTTGGTTAAATTTGTATATTTGACATTAACAGCTGTAACTCACAGCCAATGGCAAATTGAAATCAGAGGCTAATATAACGTGTTAGCATCCTAAAATTTGCCAACATCAAGTGCAGCTGACAATTATGGGAATGTCATTAGCCTGCAGGTATTTGGTCATTAACAATAGAATTGGAAAAAACTTTGGATTTTTTAACCAATCATGGTAATATAGATGAAAGGTCATGGAGATTATAGGAATTCAATAATTGTTGAGATAGTTGGATAAAAAAAACCATTTAGCCAGATTAAAAGGTTACTCCAATGTTCCACCATAATGGAGACATTGGGTTGATATCGATTGGTTCTAGTTTTCAAAAGTCTCTATTGATTTCTGTCTATGTCTGCTGTCTGTGTCTTGTTGATTCTGTGTCTTGTATCAAGTAATCCCCCTCATGTCTGGGTCATCAAGGAAAATTTAGAGGTCGAAGCGCCTCTTGATTATGCCAATATGCAGAAACACAACCTTCCGTCGAGCTGTGAATAATGCATACACATGAAGGATGGGGTCATAATAATGGTGTGAATGGTATTAATATGGATTGCTCAATCATATGTGTGTGGGAATGAGGTTATTGGATTGAATTCAATGAGTAATATATTTTAGGCAGTGAAAGACTCTTCATGGAAATGGGGAAGCCTTGACCTTTCTGGGTGCATCTGATTACTGTCTGCTTCACTTTATCACAAGTGTGTGTGTGTGTGTGTGTGGGGGGGGGTAAGCAGGGCTTGGCTTTAAAAGCCAGGGGGGGCCACAGTGAAGTCAGAAAAAAAAAGTTATAAAGCTTTCCATTCATTTGTCACCCTTCTGAATCAATGCATAAACTCCAGAATCTCCATTTTATTAGTTAGCTTAATTACTGTATTGATAACACGTTCTATCATGTCTATCGTGCATTATACACTTATTATTCATTATAATCCGCCTATCGCACTAGATAATTACAGTTATAAGTGCTCATAAATATCCATAATGCTTCAAGTATCCTAATAGTTAATAATTGCTGGTCACTTACTGAGGACTTACTAAGGATCCCTTGATAATACATCATAATAAGTGATTATTATAAATTGTAAAAAAAGATTATAATGTATTACAACTATGAGAATTATAATACACTATGACCCTTGCAAGAACAAAAGTCAGCGAGGGACCAGTTATTATGAAGTATTATGATAATTGGCCTTAAAAGTTGTTTTGTGTTATGATCATTGTTATAAGGCATTATGAATTATTGCGTCATAGAAAGTGTTACAGAAGTTTTAAATATGCTCGAGTGTCCCTGAGGTTTTACACGGTGACTGCACACAAAAACACAATGACACATTTCTATGTAATAAGAGAAAAAGTTTCCCTGAAAGAGAGTATTTGCTGTCAGAGCGTCTCTGCTAATGATCCCCTGATCGTAGACGATCAAGAACTACGCACGGAGACGGAGACTCTGAGTTGTTCAACTCTTCAACTTTTGGCAGTTTCTCAGTTGTTGCATGTCGTATCCTCTAATTTCTGACTAATCAGTTGAACTTCAGCATGTGTTTTTGGGTGGAAAGTGTTTCCTTTTTAACGAGGGATCTCTTTAACGAGCTGTTGCCGCCGCGGCGTTGTCAGCCGCGCTCTGTTGGCTTTGCGAGCTGTCGCCTCGGTGCTGCTCAGACGTCAATGGAGGGGAGCTCAGCTCGGAGAGGGAAGAATTTCCTGCTGTCGCATCACATTAAAGTGCGAAGAGGTCGATGTCACCTGAGGAAATATTTAGAAAGAAGCTGTTTGGATTTATTACATTAGCACTGGTACATTAGTGCCTTGAACGACTTTAATCCAATTGTTGAATTTCAAACCCCTTGTGTTTTGAATTCGGCTGAATGTTTCCAACCTGATTTTTTCATTTTTTTCTTAAAGCATGAGACTTCTCACTAAAACTTCCACAATGAACCTGACAGTGAAGCCAAATATTGTATTCCTTAAGCTCTGGAAAGTGCTCCAAACACACCCAGCACACTGGTGTCCCATGAACCTCTGTGAAGAAATAGGAACTGATCCATTCTTCTGTGAAAAAAAAAGACATTTGGTTTCCACTTTTCTCCTTTTTTTCACCTGCATGATCAGTTGCCTACACTTGATAGCTTGGACTGATGGAAATAAAATAAAAAAATTGGGACGAATTTGAGTCTCCGTGCTTTTAAGTGTTTTTTCTTTCTCTTTTTCTATCACCTGATTTTGCTCGACTCAGTCTTTAAAAAAAAAAAATCAATACCCAGTCGACAATAAGCTCATTGTTAGTAACTGTAGTAACTGTCAGTAATTGTAGCACAGAACCATGGCTCAATGTTGGAGTAAAACCATTGAGAACCATCTGATTTAAGGTAAATACTTGAGCTCTAAAACTTCATTCAGAAACTCTGAGATTTTGTTCACTTGCTGTGTGCTTTATTGGAACATTAAGAGAAGACAACGGGATGAGTAACTTGAGGGATTCATTATTTAACTGATATTCATAAATATATGTATGTTTTGTATACTGTTCTTCTGGTTATATTGAGTGAGGAATCGGTCGGGCTGACCTGAATACCATTTTTTGTGCTCTGGAGCTTCCTGAGCATGCAGTGTTTTCCAAACATAGACTTTAGTTTTCAAGGTACAGTCACCCATTTTAGCATTTGTAAATTGGATTTTCTTCAGCCAATCACACACCGCCAAACATGCAAATATGTACCTTAATCTACGATCTGAACCCGGCCTGACCAGCAAACAGCAGACTTATGCATTATAGTAGCACAAACAACCAGGACTGAGACGAGGAAGGACAGAGACAGACTGTGTATTTGAGAAGAGAAGAGTGACAGAGAAATGGAAAGGAAAAGGGGAAGGTGAACGTTTTTTCAGAAATTTCCCAAATGAACCGTGTTGTTGATTGTTGTCAACGTGTCATCATGGTGGATGTTTAGTGTGAACGCCTTCCTTTCAACCGCCACCTGGCTGTTCTGTTGCTAAAAATATGTGTGATAGAGTTTTCATTCCAATCATAAATGTACAAGCAATGATGAAAAAAATCAGATTCCAAAACAGGACAGATGCCAAACGAAATGCGTGTGATGTGTCCAGTCAGAACAAATCGAGAAACCCCCAAGATTAATTCCAAACTCGCCTCAAAAAACCCAAAAAACAGCTGGGAGATGAGCAGCTGTGTGTCTTCATTGACTTTGTCCAACACGTGAAAGGACCGTCACTGCTTTCATGAGGAGGAAGTTTGTTCCGTCCAAGAAAAATTTCCCTTGCAAGGATGAAAGGAATCTTGGCCAAGATGAGTAGAAGAGCTACTGTAAACGCAAAACGTTTTGAAGAAGACGAAGAAGGACTCGATGGCAATCAAGGACGGAGATTATTCATTTAAAAAGATTGAGAAATTACAGATTCATGAATCAAAATAGAACTCCATGTCTTTGTCTTGCCAGCTGTCCCGTCCATCTTAAAATGTCTGAAGAAGAAAACCGTCTCCGGCCAACGAAGCATTTTGCAAGTTTGTGTATTACCAGGAAACATTCCGCCGTGATTGGGTATAAAGTGATTCACACACACACACACACACACACACACACACACACACACACACACACACACACACACACACACACACACACACACACACACACACACACACACACACAGATAAGAGTCCATTCTGGTTACCATATTCAGTAATGGGAAGATAATTACACAGGTAGGTTTCATCCCTCTGTGGCAACAAAGGCGAGCCTGTCAGTACCAGCGTTTCATAAAGTGCTAGAGGGAGAGAGGAGAGAAAGAATACAGAGAGAAATGTTTCATTGTGCGTCTTTGATTTATTGATTTTTACCAACGACCTAGTCGACCACCTGGGTCACGCCGTAGTTCTGTCCGTGCCCCCCCTTTCCCCCTCTCATGTCCTGCCTCCTCTTATTCAGAAACCACAGGTTGGAGGCAGAATTCAATTTAAACCTGAAGCACAGTCAGGGAGATTTTGTTTTGTGATGTTAACACAAACATTAAAATACAAATTAAAAAAACACGAGCAGTATGAGAGCTCACAGCGGTGATGAGAGCGGACAGGAAAGGCAGCAGCTGGATGTGATGAAATAAAAATGTTTTGCATATCTGCTGTGCGTATGTATGTGAGGCGTAAACACTTGTCTTCTCTCGCACCATTCATACATCATGATGAATTTATTTCAAATGTGGCTTTGATTGATTTTCTTAATAATCTCGCTGCTGTTCATTGTCTCAGGATGTAACTGCAGATATTATTCATAACCTTATGTTTCATTATGTTTACAGTGTTCACTCGTACATATCTACAGTAGTTCTGCTGTTGTTAGTTCCCATTTCCTGTATTCATATTCATCGTCTGCTTTTCTTTGTTGGATCCTGTTCTAGAGAAGCAAAGTCAGATGGATCACAGTGGGACCTTCATTTCGAAAATAAATAAAAAAGAACGGTAGTTAACTGTGAGAGACAAATAATCTTTTTGATCTCGTTTGAATTGTGTCATAAATTAGACAAATGATACTTGGCAATTTAACATTATCATTTTGCACGTAAAGAAAGTTGCAGGTTGTCAAGTATCAAGGCCTTCACACCCCGGGTGTGTGCGAATCATTTGCACATCAATATATATATTTTTTTGAACTGTTGTTTTTGTCATATTAGCACAAAAAATAAATAAATGCAGTTTTGAACACATGGTTAAAATTGTGGATGGAAACAAACAAAAAATGCAATCAAACTATTTGTTAGGTTCAGAAAAAAAACATCATGATTATATGTATGTTCGAACGTCATTTTCAGCCTCCGAAATCCGTTGAAATAAGTCAAAGTTGACTTTTGGACCCGTCCGTCCACCAGGACCTCCTCCCTATGCGGACTTCCGTGGACTAAGATTAGAAAAACGAATAGGTGATACGCCAAAATTAAACGTAATCTGGGAGAAAGTATGCTTCCCTCGAAAATAAAGTTACACTACGTTTCCGTTGTATGGGTCCGTAATTATTTCAGTAAACTCAGCTAAATGTTATACAGGGCGGATAAATAAGGTGACATGTCAGTCCCACCTATGTCCTTTTTCAGCTGAAACAAGGGCTGCAGAAGTGGCTGCTGCCAAGAGTGGCTAAATTCATATTTGTCATGTGGATCAAAGAAATATGCAAATTTAGGAGTTGTCATTTCTGTAAATTGAACAACATGAAAGCTCAAAGCTCTGATTGGTTGGTTCTTGTTTGCACCACTGCTCCACTATAAAACGTCCACATGCAATGTTGTACCAGCTTGTATAGTGGAGCACCAAGAACACAAATCAATACTTGTAGACACACAGTAAACCCTTAATACAGTACGTTCCAGCTGCAAACAATGAAAATAAAACTGATTCTCAATTTTTTTTTTTATCTCAATCAACAATTATCTCTGGGGCCAAAAAATCTATTAATGGTTACATAATAGATCATTTGATGGTCTAGATTCCTAGAAAACCCCCCCCCAAAAAAACACATCATTTTAAGGAAGGGGTAGCTGTTTATGTTGTAACATTGATTTGTTAAGACTTGAAACTAATCCTTTTTGGTTTCTTTTTTTGGTAGAACAACTGGCTCCTAACTTGCTGTCACTCACACTGATTGTTCTGAGACACTCAACCCAGACACACTGATTGTTTCTGAGACACTGCAACACACACACACACACACACACACACACACCCACACACGCACACACACACACACACACACACACACGACACACACGCGCACACACACACACACACACACACACACACACACACGCACACACACACGGACACCCACACACACACACACACACACGGACACACTTTATTAGTGCCGTGTTCAGCCGTGTTCTCTCCAGCTAACACACTCACACACATTAATACACTTACATTCCCCTTTTTCTCTCTTTTATTTCCAATACCTCACTTTTTCACCCCAAGATATTACCCATAATCCATTGCTTTTGGGGTCAAAAGTTCACCTGCTGCCCACCCATCTCTTGCCTTAATCTCCAGGGAATTCTGAGGGGGGGGAAAGGGTGTCATTTCAGAGTGCAAAGCCGGACATTAAGGACATTAAGTGGAGTTAATAGGCAGGCTACAGACGCTAATGACTTCATTGTGGAAAAATTCTATTTAATTCCAAATTGCGGTGGAAGCTCCCTCGTCCTGCCGGTTATTTAACAGAAAATAACTATAAAATGGTTGGGCAGGTTATGATGAAGCACGCTCATCTGAAGAAATGAGGGAAAATAATTAAAAAGTGTCGCCCTTCAGGGTTAAATATAAGCTGGGTGAAAGAGAGAAGGAGGGTGAAAGGAAAAGGAGATGACGGATAAAGATTTTCAGGAATGATAAGAGGAGTGACATAAAGATGAGACTGAATGGAAGGGAAATGTGCTAAATGTAAGAGAAGACGATACAGAAAAGATATTGTAAGTAAAAGACCAGAAAAGAGCAAAATGGAATGTGGGATAGAGGAACAAGGTTGAAAAGAGAAAAGGGAGTGTGATAAAGTCCAGATAGAGAAGATAAAAGTGAGGACGAAGGGGAGATAAAGTGCAAGAAAGACGATTAATATGAACGATAAAGAGGGGATGAGAATGAAAAAGGAAGCAGGAAAGAGAGAGAAAAAGAGAGGACTGGAAAGACCAAAATTGAGATGCAAAGAGGGCAATGGAGAAGAGAAACAGAGAAGAAGAAGGCGATGGGACTGCTTAGATCACACCCATCTACGAGCTCCAGCTTCAGTTGGATCTCAGCTCCACACCTGTAGAAGTTTTGGGACCGCATCTAGAACGATAGTGAAACTAACTAAGTGGCAAAATCTGTTCACAGAAATATAAAAACCTGACAAATTATTCAATTGACTCACAATGTGGAAACAATACCAACATCACGGCTGGTAAAAATGACTTTAATCACACAAACAACTGTTAGAACTTTTCAGTCCGAATTAAAAAACTTAAGACATGCGGAGTACAGGACAATAACAATATAATCAAATTGCTTTTCACAGTTTCTTGTCATATGGGACTGTGGTTAAAGAATAAAAGCAAACAAACAAACCTAAATCATTGACGGTTTGGCAAAGTGGAGGCAGCATGCGACCACAGTTGAACCACAGCTCCAGCCGTGGCTCCTGATTCAGAAAGTCTCACTTCAAACATCGCCGGTATCTCTCTGAGCAGTAAACAGCCTGGCCGCTCAATATTTGATGTGGTGTTTTTGTCTCTCGGCAGCCTTTGCTCGTAGACACTTTGGTTTTGAGGTTAGGGAGCCGGGAGAAAGAATCATGCTTTATTCAAATCCATGTCACTCGTTCAACTTTTTCCAAAAGGCTCCCAGAAGCCAGCGACCCGTGGCTGCAAACCGGCAGCTATGTTATCCTTTGATGGCCTTTGTCTGGAGCCGAACTGCACAGTGGCTATCAGGATTTTCCTATTGTTAAACTGGAAGTACAGCAAACTGATCCCTCTTGATGTTGACATGAACATAACTGCGCACCTCAGACCGGCAGTTACCTGGTAACCGCGGCCCCTGCAGCTGTGTCGTGTCAGCTTTTGATCGTGCTTGCCAAAACTTCAAAAGAAGTGCTAAGTCAGAAGGGAAGTGTTTTTCCAAATGTAGGTTACTGTGACACGGGGAGCTGTCTTTGTTTTTAGCTTCACTTTCCTGCCGAACACTAAAGAGAAGTGTCGGCTCAGTTAGCATGAGGCCCCATTGGATAGCCGACTAGCCTGCAGCATCATTTCGCTCATTGCTATTATGCTAGGAGCGCTGAAAACAATTATGTTACTAAGCTAGTGTGCTGACAAAACAGTGGTCCCACCCAAACTGGAATTTTAAGCCAGAAACTGATATGGTTTTGAGAGTTTGAAACTATATAATAATAATTTGTCGACTAATATTCATATTTTTTTTTAAATGTGAACACACAAGGTCCATGCATTTTTAATGAAAATACCCCATGATGTGTTTCATCAGACATGCTGAAGTGTTTTCTTCCCATGTGTGATCAAAAATGCAATCTTAATATATTTAGCATTTGAACAAAAGAAAAACCCAAAACTGAACTTCTCCACTGGAGCTTCCCAGTCTAAAAAACTGCGGTTGTAATGGGACAGGTTGGTATCATCCTGCGTTCGTAGCTTCACCCACAAAAAATAATGCGCCATTATTCGTAGGCATCCCAAGAAAAAACACATTTTGTGTGATAACAATGTAATCATGAACGGGGAAGTATAAAGACGGCAAAAAGCCCACACAGGGTGAGAGTGAGAGGAAGTGGATGTGTCCGACAACCGGCCATCTTTCAGCCTGATGACCGCTGTTCGTTACAGTGTGAAACGAAAAGTCAGCATGGATTTATATGTAACATAACTTCTGTACTTCAGTAACAATACTTAGGTTGTTGTTTTAACCTTAAACGGCAATCTTTTTCTTGAACCTAACTAAGTTGTTTCCTGTGAGGATGGACGTTTATTTTGAAAAAACTGTATATGCATGTATCAAATGTAAATTGACACGTGTTGCTGGCATAGAAAAAGGCATACAATTTGAGGAGAAACGTTTCCTAAGACATGATATAAAACGTGTTATGAGGATATGTTGACTATTGCATCTGTGTTGCAAGGATTTGAACTACTTAATGCACTGACAACAATGGTCTTTTCCAAACAACCTAAGTTGTTTCCTGTGAAGACAGAAGTTTATCTTGACAAACTGTATGCATGTAACGAGCAGAAATTGACACGTGTTGCTGGTTTTTGTAGGAAAACACATGAATAATGAGGAATTACTTTTCTTAAGATATCATATGAACCATATGAGGATGCATTGACTGGGAACTGTCAGCTCCAGACTGGCATGTGAAGCAGACTGGTTCTTGGCGCAGAGACTCCATGCTTCACAAACTTTCTTTGGTTGAATACAAACTTTCCCCGGTTAAATAAGTAATAAGCCTCATGCTGAAAGTTTAATACTGCAGTAATGTGGTTATTGGCTGTGAAAAAAGACCTTTGGTTCCCAGTTGTGTTTGAGACATTAGTTCATAGGTAGTTCTCAGCGGAGTCCATTTATATCAGGCTGAAATAAGAGGATGAATTATTAAATACACCTAGAAAAGTTAAAAACTATTCTGAATGGTGTTCAACCTGAACTGCAGGGGGAACAACATCCACTCCACTATGTTAGGAAGACAAACAGTGAGTTGCCATGACTCTGGGTCTGTATTGGAGTCCATTGGGTGCTGTTTTACACCTACGTCGGTGACATTTAGAGGGCACACTGCTCACTCTACCTTTTGGAAATAACTGAAAAAGACAGCTGGTGTATATATTGTAGTAGTAAAAACTTTCAGATTATGAAAAGCTGCCTTGTATATGAATGGATGTTACAAGTAGACTAGCAACTGATGCAACTTCAGTGTCTGAAGTAAGAAAATGTTCCATTTCATTTGAAACCTAAATTTTATCAGGATGCAACCTAAACTTGCATTCTCTCTACTGTCCATCAGGGGGCGACTCCTCTGGTTGTATAGAAGTCTATGAGAAAATGACTCTACTTCTCTCTTGATTTATTCCCTCAGTAAACATTGTAAACATGAGTTTATGGTCTCAATCTCTAGTTTCAAGTCTTCTTCAATACAGCATGATGTTCATTTAGTAAATGATGCTCCATTTAGAGTCAAACAGACCATAAAGCAGGGTATGCTTTAGGGCGGGGCTACCTTGTGATTGACAGGTTGCTACCATGGCGTTTTCAGGTCTCTGAAATTTGTCCGTGTTTTTGTCTTTTGACTTTAACCCTTTTAACGGTGTGTTTTCAGTTCATGAAAGTTACCTGTAACATTTTGATCTTAATCAGAGTTCAGTTGTACTTAGCTCCACGCTCTCCGGATCACAAAAAACAAGATGGTGACGGCCAAAAACCAGAGATGGTAATGGCAGATACGACAATGTTGCGTCCTCTTGTTGTTGTGAGAGTTAATAACGTCATCTCTAAATAACCAGAAGTCTTTATACCCTTGAAAAGTTGTTTCAGTATATCATAAAAAAAAGCGATAACCACAACTACTTTGTTTGTGTTAAAAAAATGTTTTTTTGGGAAAGGTTTTTCTTTAGATATTGGAAGACTGTCTGAGATTGTACTGTTGAGTTATTTATAATCATTCTGTTGGTGCTTTGAGAACAACAAGCCAAATGCCTTGAGCTCCTTTTTGAGAGTAAAAGAGTAAAAATAATAAATAATTGTTTTTCTTTGGGTTTTTTGTGTGCGTTTCCGATGAACTGACCCTTTAACTAAGGCCACACATTATAGCAATGAAACTACTGTACGTGTGTAGCTCACTTTCTCTTGGTTCGAAAAATGTTGAGCAGTTTTGACAGTGGAAAATGATGTGGCCTAACCCCTTCACCCTAGCAGAATGGAAGCATTGTTGTATTGTGTGTTTCTTTGTGCCTCTGTGAAAATGAATAAGTGTGTGTGTGTGTGTGTGTGTGTGTTATTCATATGACTTGACACTGCCTCGCTTCGCTGCGCTGCGCTCTTTAGCAACACACCCACACACGGGCACGCTCTCCTCCTTCGCCCTCTTTCCAGAGCGTTACTCTTCCTCGCTTAAATAAACCCTACTACTTACTTGTGTTTTTTTTCTTTTTTCTTTTGTTGTCTTGGTGAAGTAAACAAGGTTGTGGGATTAATTGTCACCACAAAACAAAAGCTTTCTGCAGTGAGAGGTTGGCAGTGTTGGCAGGTGGCAACAGAATTATATATTTTTTTAAACGGTTTGTCAAAGAAGAGCTCTGAATGTTAAATACAAAGGAACAATAGACCGATCAGAAGCAACACGAGGAATAAAGGCTGCGGAGGCAAACTCTAATTTTCACTAACTTCAGAAGGAATTCAAGTGTCACGTGTTTTGTTTTTTCCTCTCTTTGGACCTACTTTCTCTAACCGGCGTACCACAAAGCGAGATTAATGGGTTAGTGGGCGGTATGTTGAGCTTAAAGCCAAAGTTTTAGACCTGGCTTGATCACCATGGAAACCTATGTTGCATGCCTAACCTGTTTATGTTCAGAGGTGTGTATTAAAATAGGCTTTAAATAGCGTGTTTCATAAATCAGCTCTTAAGGAAATTCTTGTGGATCTCAGAGACAGAAATCTTAGAGGATCTATTTTTGGAGAGACATAATCTTTAGAGAGCGAACAGATCTGTTGTACGCTGGTCATGCCACCAAACAGAACCATGCAATTACAGTAGCGCTGCAGGAACTTACAAGAATTCAGTTGGTGATGAGGAAAATCTGAGCAAGTGTATTGTTTACTTTAGTTGTGAAGCCTGGTTATAAATTATGGGAAAGGACACAACATGTGTTTTTTCGGAGAACTGAATAAATTGTCAAGTTTTTGAATCTTCAAGATGGGAAGTTACTTTTAGTTTTCACCTTTAACCTCTGTTAGGCTACCAATAGGTTCTGTACATGAATTGAGTCCAATAAACCTAACCAGGCACTGTGAACTTAGTTCTACAAATAGAAACAACAATATAGGCAGCTAGAACGTTCCTCACACCTTTAGAAAATTGGTAGTTTCATAACAACATTGTCCTTCTAAGACAACGGTGAACTTTCCTAAGTAATTAGACATCAATATCCTCTCGAAGCTGATGGAGAAATAGAAACACGTGAAGCCTTTTTACAATATTAATAGATTCAAACAGATTTTTTTTCATGACTTATGGAATAGTAATCTATACATAATATGTGTTAGACTCTCTACTTGTGGCCATACTTGTGCTGTTTCTATAGGGTGCAGTTCACCCCACCATTTCTAAAATAAGCCTTCCAACAAATTGCAGGTAACATTCATTCATGTTCCACTCTATTATTTTACAGTATGACGTTTACTTGCGTATGAAATGCTGAATAATTCCTTCAAAAATGACATCCTTGACCTTTTATAGTTTGGCCTTTCCCCAGGACAAAGTTGTCTCTCAGTGTTTTTGTGGCTTCTAGCTTTGACTTTTAGACTTGTTTAACTGAAGGACACATCGTTTTACATTATTTTCAGCCCGTCTAACCCGAAGTCTCTGCACTTGATGAGTGATCGTTGAGAGTGAGACACTTTCACTTCCAGCCACCACTCAAAGCCCTTCAATGCTTCTTTTTTCCACTCCGTAAATGATCCTTGAAACAAGAACAAGCTATTTTGGTCATTTTTCTACAGATGGACACTTCTGCTAGTGTGTCACCTTCAACAATGGGCTACTTAAAGAAGCAGACAGGTGAGGAGAATTACTCACTTCTTCTGCCAGACCTTCCTCAGACCTGTCCATCACCGTGCCGACAGAACGCACAGCAAACCGTGACCTCACGTCACTTCGGCGACTATCTAGCTTTGGATTGAGCCGTCCAATCACAGCTGTCCGACACAAAAAACCAGTGTCTGTGAATTTGAAATAAACTTAATTTGCTCGACACCCACTGCCAATAAAATGTGTTGGCTTGAGATAAAAGGTATGACATGGAGTGATTAATGTTTGTCTAATGAAAAATGTTAGCTGCTTTTTATTCATGGTTAAAGTTGAATAAATGTCGCTATCTTTCACCGAAGTAGGTAACACAATGTTGATTGAAGTATTGCCATATTTATATATTTGAAATATTACAAACTGGGTGTCTGTGGCAACATTACCGAAGAAAAATTAGTTTTTTACAGTTTTCTACTTTCTATACAGACATAATTCTGAAAAATAGGATGTTTATATGTAATCTTGGAAGCAGCCCAAGACTCAAGACTTGCTGAACTCTCAACAAATTGCTCTTGATTGAATAAAGAACATTTTTTTCCATGTCCAATGCTTTAGGGCATTTGTCCACATAGTGTCTTTTTGGCAGCAAAGCACCAGCAGATGTTAAATAAAAAGCAAACCAAGCTCTTTTTTTCAATGTTTCTATGCCAATATCTTCACAACATATCACCACTTTAACCATCGCCCCTTTCTTTTTATTATCTGTTTAGGCTAATATCTATTTCTTCACCATGAGCACCAGCTGGAGGATTCTTGACCTGCTACTTTGTATGGATGAGCTTGTCGTCACTCAATCTGTCAGACATAACGTTAGAGCAAGGAGGGCAATCTGTCTGTGGTAATGTACGGTGATAAAAGCACTAAACCACCAACACTCCACACTGCAATGTCCATCCGACCAATCTGCTTTCATAACTTCTCCATCTTTGTTACAATAGTGTGTGTCTGACATGTCAAGCTCAGAATAGACAGAAACAGCCAAGACAAGCTTTTCCTCGTTTTCTACGGCCGCATACACTCTTTCCTCATTGGGAACAATTTGAAAAAGGATGCCTTCGCTCTGATGAAGACCCTTTGTGGACACTTTGTGCTTTGTGGGCACTTTATGTAGCGCAGTATGACTGATGAACTCCAGTGAATGATCTGTTAAAGATGGCCGTTTGGTGTTTGGGAGCAGAGTTTGTTGGCATTTCTAGAAAACCTTTGAATGGTGGTTAAAAGAGTCGCAGGAGTGCATTGTGGGACGCTGCAGCTTATATCATAGAGGCTTATGGGACGGTCAATCATCCTGACACCTCTGTATTGTACTGTTGGCGGTTGTGTGTGTTGTGTGTGTGTGTGTGTGTGTGTGTGTGTGTGTGTGTGTGTGTGTGTGTGTGTGTGTGTGTGTGTGTGTGTGTGTGTGTGTGTGTGTGTGTGTGTGTGTGTATATACATGTTTGTTCAATAGAATGACTGAGAAGGCAGAATACTTTTTGCATGTGTGGGTGTGTGCTTGAGACAATGACACAATGATGGATAGACCCAGATGTGTGTGTGTGTGTGTGTGTGTGTGTGTGTGTGTGTGTGTGTGTGTGTGTGTGTGTGTGTGTGTGTGTGTGTGTGTGTGTGTGTGTGTGTGTGTGTGTGTGTGTGTGTGGAGGCAGATGTGACCTGCACTCAGAACAATCAAACCCAACCCGCACACACAATGAATCTTTGCCTGTTAGTGTGTTTGTGAGAGAGTTACAACTCTAAGTATGCTGTACATCATTTGTTTTCACCCTGCAGTCCATGTGGCGATGTAGACTGTGTGTGTGTGTGTGTGTGTGTGTGTGTGTGTGTGTGTGTGTGTGTGTGTGTGTGTGTGTGTGTGTGTGTGTGTGTGATTGTTTTTATTTCCTGTGATTTACTGCACATGCTGTGGATTACATTTCACTATTGATGTGCTCGGTGCTTCCGACTTTATTTCAGCAGTTGTCCTCTCGTCTCTGTTGTCAAATATCACTAGTGAAGCAACAGTCCTCTCTTCTGTCGTTTTATCCTGTCAAAAGTTAAGGAGCCCTCTGGCTGTACTTGCCTTTGAAATCTTCTCTTTTTCTTATTAATTTATAGAAGTTTTTTATTGGAATTATTTCTTCCTGACAATTTAATTGGTCAGACTCTGGGTTATCCAATGTTTGCAGCTATATGCACCTAAAATTAAAAATAAATACATATACATTGATAAATATCTCATCAATCATTTTGTGAGTTAACCACATGCTTATCTTTAAGCCAGGAGACTGCTGTTTGTTCCCCGTGTGAAACAAGAGAAGAACTTAGATTTATTTGCGTACTTCAGTAACACAAACGACAATCTTTTCCTAAACCTAACCAAGTAGTTTTGTTGCCTTAAGCTAACTAACTTGTTTCCTGTGAAGACACGTCATGTACAAAGTGGAGAATTGACAACAATGGCTGGCTTTCCTAGGAAAAGTTACGAAACTGAGGAGAAACTTTTGTTAGATATCATACGAACTATTATATGAGGATACGTACACTTCCTGTAAGTCGCTTTGGATAAAAGCGTCTGCTAAATGACTGTAATGTAATGTAATGTAATGTAATGTAATACGTTGATTTGCCACAAAGGCTAATTCTACAAGATTTCCACTTTTCAAATGTAAACCCATCTGTGTCATAATTAGACGCGCTATAGGAAAGCAGAGGGAGATTGTGTGTGTGAAAAATGAACCACCATTTATCATTGTATAACTTGTTAACACACACAGGTCCATTATAATAAAGTGCCGAGGTTTTAAAATCAGTATCCACACACACACATACAGTGACAACGGTTTCCTCCAATTAAGTCCTGTTGTAGTCGTGGTTGTGGACATAATGATACGTTTGTGCTGCAGGCCTGTAAACATAAACACCATTAAGTCAACAACTTAATCCTGTTTTAAGGGCATTTGATAAACAAACACACACACACACACACACACACACACACACACACACACACACACACACACAACACACACACACACACACACACACACACACACACACATTCTTGCACTACTATCTTTGTGAGGACACTTATTGATATCATGCATTGCCTAGCCCCTTACCCTAAACTTAACAATCAAAGGCCAGACCCCAATACAATCACCTTAAAACCCTCTCTAAAGCCTAAGAAAAGGCCAATGAAGATCCTTCCCATGAAGACGGGCCAAAATGTCCTCATCTTGAAGGTCTCAAACTCAAATTGGTCCTCCAAAAAGTTAACATGCACACAAAACAAGCATAAGGCTCTACATGGCTCACAGGTTTATCCTGTACAGTCATGAAGGAACCAGAGAGGACGTTGTAGCCGGACGTCTCAGTCTAAAATCACAGTGAAATGATCCAACAGAGGAACCTGAAGAATGTGTTTTTTCTTCCTGGGTGTTATGTTTTCACATCAGCGCTGCATAACAACATCGCCTGTCAAGAAAACCCACCGAAACAAATCTCCTCAAAGAAACAACCAACAACAAAAACATGACTCACACTGAGAACTCTGGATTTTTATAAATGACAAACGTGTAAATCTTTAAAAAGACTTTGCAATATCTGGAAATATTGTCTAGATGAAGATGAAAACAAAAGCTCTACAGTAACCCTACATTTCTCTTGTGTGGTTGTTTAGTCTATTTTACCTAAAAGGAAAATTCTCCTATGTACCAATCTGGATCCTATTGGTCTATTTTTGTTTCATATACCTAGTGGGGGCCGTAACATTGTAAGATGATGCTTTAATTTTCAAGGTCTCATGGATTCATAAATTATGAAAATAATATTTTTCTATATTTTTCTTTTTTGTTGCAGATTCCAAGATACGACCCGATCTATCCATCCATCCATTTTTGCGGTGCCGGGTCGCGGGGCAGCTGACTCAGCAGGATATTCCAGACGTCCCTCTGTTCAGCAACACTAGGGGTAAGAGTGAAAATGTAATTCTGGCAAACTGGCCCTTTAAATCCAGCTGTTATATCCTATAATACGTTCAAAATCTTATGGGGAAACTGCTTCAGTTCTTCTAGTCTGCACTGTCTCTTGTCTCCATGGTAACCATGTCAGGAGATGTCAACTGAATGCCAGTCAAATGTCAGTTTGACCGAACTAGATACATTTTCCTTCATACTTTTCCCCCTAAGTCATCTGTCTCTCTCTCTTTTTTCATTCACTTCCTTCTTCCCTTCCCTCTTTGCTAGCTTTCTCCTCTGGTTTTCTCTCCTCGCCTCTTTTATTTTCCTCGTCTCCTCTTTTTAATCCTTCCTTCCTCTTCTGTTATCTTATGTCCTCGTCCTCACACCGCCTTTTATTCCTCTCGTTCCTTTTCTCCTCTTCTCTCTCCAGCAAACTTGTTGTCCTCTTATCTCCTTTAAAAACACTCCTGTGTGTGTGTGTGTGTGTGTGTGTGTGTGTGTGTGTGTGTGTGTGTGTGTGTGTGTGTGTGTGTGTGTGTGTGTGTGTGTGTGTAGCTACTGTATGCATTTAATGTACCTGAATTTGAATTTTGGCATATACACAGGATTAATAACTATTTGTAAAAGCAAATATGCATGCATAAGCTGTATGTGTGTGTGTGTGTGTGTGTGTGTGTGTGTGTGTGTGTGTGTGTGTGTGTGTGTGTGTGTGTGTGTGTGTGTGTGTGTGTGTGTGTGTGTGTGTGTGTGTGCAAGGGTAGTGTCATGACTGCATCCAATTGCTTCATTAAAGTATTTAGTCAGGCCTTTATTTAAGCAAAGCTGTGCAACGGCACGGAGCTTATCCTGTTTAAACACATCCTGTTTATGTGTGTGTGTGTGTGTGTGTGTGTGTGTGTGTGTGTGTGTGTGTGTGTGTGTGTGTGTGTGTGTGTGTGTGTGTTGAATGTTACTTTGTAGGAGTTATATAAAACTGAGGCCTGGTCAGCAGCCCTACGTTTCAAACACTGAGGCCTCAGGTCCCTCTCTAGCGGGCGTTTTAATGTCAGGGACGTCAGTTTCTGCTCGTTACATGCATAGTGTCTTTTCAAAATAAAGTTCTCTGTTCACAGTTTAACGTCCACTCAATACCTGGCTTCCTGTCTAGGAGCCGTCTGTGTTTTTGTCATTGAACTTTAATTCTTTCACAGTGTGTTTTTTAGTTCATGAAAGTCACTTGTGACATTCTGTTTGCATAGAAATGTCTTAATCAGTTGTTCTTAGCTCCACCCTCTCAAGTCAACTTCTGGTTACAGAAAAAACAAGATGGCGACGGCAAAAATGCCAAACTCAAGGCTTCAAAAGCACAGTCCACAAACCAATGAGTGACATCACAGTGATTACGTCCATTTATTATATACAGTCTATGCTCTTTACGTGCATACAGCCTCTTTTTAAAATAAACTTTAATGCAACAAAACTACATGGTTAGGCTTTGGTCAAAATAAGTTTATTTGTTGGGTAAAACAACCCTTGTAATGTAACTTGTGATAGTAAAGTACAGAATCTGTGTAACAAAACTAAAGATAAATAAGTCAGCGTTGACTCGTTTTCAGAAGGGACACAAACAGTGGTCTCCTGGGTGAAAGTCTGTGTGTGTTTAACCCATTCAACCTCCACTCCCTGCACACTCTGTGAGGACTTTCTTGTTCTTTATACTACATTACATTACATTACATTACAGTCATTTAGCAGACGCTTTAATCCAAAGCGACTTACAATCAGTAGTATATTACATATCATTCACCCATTCACACACTGATGACAGGCTACCATGCAAGGTGCCACCATCAGACTCTAACTAACATTCATCATCCAGTCCACACCGATGGCAAGCCTTCAGGAGCAACTTGGGGTTAAGTGTCTTGCCCAAGGACACATCGACTGCCGAAGCCGGGTATCGAACCACCGACCCTCTGACTGACTTTAGTTGCTCTGACACAAATGTGTTTGCATTGGAGTTAGATGAAAACCTGGTGCATCCCAAATGGACACGTGAGGGTGCCTCGGTATCAGACGCCGATGGGCACCGACGAAGCGGCCATATTAGACGAGTTGGGAGTGAGACCAGGTTGCATTCAGGGTCGTGCGTTACAAGATGCAATTTGCTTGTGGGTTCTGATAACTTATGAAACACAATCTTGTCCATATATCAATGTTTTTAATAAACACATTAGAACTTAAACAGACACACACTCTGTACATGTGTTACTGGATGTCGACACGTTGTTGACGACAGTGATGAGATCTGCGATGCGTCACAAATGTCAGGAATTTCTGATATGAACACCCATGCGGAGTCACAGCAGGGCGCCACAATTCCTCAGTGTTCTCTGACATTTCATCTACAACTAGTCATGTCTGTAGATGTGATGGAATACATTTTCCCCACATCACTTGTCACTTATTTCTAGTGAGAGTTTAACAGATACAAATATATGGAGATGAAAAGTGTTTCTCCTGACGCTTTGCTTTGACAACAGTTATGTAAACATAGTAGTAATAGAATGTTGCATAGGAAAATAGAGTTACATCTTCAGGATTTCATTCTCCTCTGACAGAAGTGAGTTTCTCATTAGTCTTAACAGTGTATGAAATTGCCCTTCTCCTAAAAATTACTTTCCCACACAGCGTAACCGCACTGTGAGTTATGTTTCAAGGAAGTTGTATTTTGTCGTGGATTACGTTTGCTTTTGACGTATCACAAAGGAGTTTAAAATTGAATTATAAAACGCAGGGCTTTCAACCAGGAGACTCATTTTCTTGCGTTTTGTTTTGTTTCCATTTCGTATTCATTTCAAGCAAAACCACGATGTTTCATTTTTTACTAAACCCACCAAAAGTAGTGTTGTGGTGCTTTTTGTTTTATATTGTTTCAATTTACAGCATTAAAAATGTGTTTAAAACTGTTTTAAACTATTTAAAACTGGGAATGTAATCTGGGAAGAAAACATTTCCCTTGAAAATAAAATGAAAGTGAAGTTCAATTGTAAGGGAATGTCATTTTGCACGAGACAGGGTTGGTCCAGATTTGTCGTGACACATGTATTTTTATGTTTTCTGCACCTGATGGATTTATTAATCAAGGTTGCATGTTGTGTTTGTGAACAAGACACACATCCAACCTTTATTCTACACAAATATGTCCAAATATCAGAAGCCTATCACCGATACAGTAAAGAAAAAGGAAAAAAAGCTGCAGCCTCTGCCGGTTGAGGGATTGATATCCAAAATCAGAGAGAACAGGTCAAACCTTTGTTTTGATTAATATTTCACTGTTTGTGTTTCCATGCTAACTGAATGCACAGAGCAGATATGAATTGCTGTTGTCGACATTGCAGAATCTATAATATGAAAATTAGATTTGTTTTGGTGTTCTTGACAGAGATTGTAGTTGGTGTATTTGGTAGCTCGTTCTGTCCAGCAAATTAAGAAGATTAGTATTTATGAGAGAGAAAGAGACAAATTGTAGAAAGGAGAGAAGGATGGAGGGTAAGAAACAGGAATTATTAAATAGTGAGTTGGAAAAAGGGGAAAGGGTGGTGTTTGTGGACAAAAAGCAAGAAAGAGACAAGAAGTGGTGGAAAGAGGTAGAGATTAAACTGTGTCTCACCCTTGTTTCTACTTGACTGAGCATTCAGCATCCTTCACCCCAGGGCTCTACTGTGTGTGTGTGTGTGTGTGTGTGTGTGTGTGTGTGTGTGTGTGTGTGTGTGTGTGTGTGTGTGTGTGTGTGTGTGTGTGTGTGTGTGTGTGTGTGTGTGTGTGTGTGTGAGTGAGTGATTGCTAAAAGAAACTTGAAGGTCAAAGGAAAAACTAAAACATCGATGAACGAAGGAAGGAAGGAAGTAAATATGTCAACCAGATTGAAGAAACCAATGACAAAGATAAGGATGGGCGTTCAGAACATCACGCTTTGTCACCTTGGTTCACATCCAGTCTTCTACTAGTAGTCAAGTATGGTGCAAATATCATTTAACCATGCAGGCTGGTTTCAACGAGCATTCGTAGCTTTACCTATTAAAAGTAATCAGCCGTAATTTGCAGATATCCCACAAAATGATTTAGTATGTTATCCACGAACAGCGATCTGTCAGCCATGGAGGCCGCTGATTGTTCCACGTATGACACAACAAAGTCGACGCTGATGTTTTGCCAGTTATTTTAACCCAAGCGTCGATCTTTTTCTCAACCTAACTAAGTAGTTCTGTTGCCGAACCTAACTGAGTTGGCTCCTGTAAAGACTTTTATTTTGAAAAGAGGGTGGAAAGTGACACGTGTTGCTGGCTTTTTTTTTAGGAAATTGCACGAAAAATGAGGAGTAGCTTTTTGTAAGATGTCATACAAATCATTGAACGAGGATGCGTTGAACCGTGACCACTGTGAAATGCTTGAATAAAACACAAACATACGCTTCTTCTTATTTTTTTAATCCATAATAATGTATCATATTGAATACAATTATGTCTGAATGTTTTGAAATGCAAAAACAGCAAAGAAAAGTAGTGCAGTAAAAAGTGGAATATTTCCCGTAGTGAAGTGGAATAAAAAGTAGCATAAAATGTAAATATTCAACCTATTCGTCCTTCCAATGTACAGAACTCTAGTAAATGAACATTGCTGCTTTTCACAACTGGATCAATGATTGTGAGAGATAAGTGTTTCCTTATAACTGTCTCTTTAACTTTCTCCTCACGGGATTCAAACCTGCGACATTGAGGCCTCAAGAGATTGTTAAAGGCCTCTGTACGTGATAAATTGACTGATAATTGAGTTGACAGAGAGTGCAGGGATTGATTCAGGAATTAATGAAACAGACACACACACACACACGCACACAGAGCGAGTATGTGTGTGTGTACAAACATGTTTAGCCCGTGGTAACATAGATACAAATGTACAACCACACATTTGAATGTTTCTTAAATGCCACCATGGAGAATGGAAGTCTTGCACGCAAATTTTGAAAAAGTAGCCACCAATCCCACACACACACACACACACAGAGTCCAGTATGTGAGTGTATCCCCGGGCTGTGGTTCCCATTAACATCCTGCATGTGCTGCAGTGTTCACCGCCTACAGTGCCAATCAGCTGAAATGCCAGTCTGCAGCCGCTGGCAGGAGCCCGAGACGCTGCGTCCCGCTATCGCAGTGTTTTATTTTATTCCCTTCTTACTGCGGGAAGAAAAAAACGGGGAGAAACACCGAGACAATCAGAAAGGTGGAGAGGAGGAGATAAAGAGGAAGGACGGAGGCAGAGACGGGTAGCCAATACGGCGGCAGACACTGCCAGCTAAAGATGGACAAGTTGTCGGTTGGTTTATAATCTTAGGAAGAAAAATAAAAAAGGAGTAAAAGGGACCACGAACAAAATGTCTTTCACCTCCGTTGAATTGGGGAATAGAGGCAAAGAAATCAGTTGTGGAAATTTTACTGAAATTATCTGCATGTTTATGACTAGGAAAATATATGAAATGGCTGTTTTGTAGTGTGGATAAACAGGAAACTAGAGCACACTAGATCCTGTAGACCAGTTCAGCCACTTGGACTTTCGGCAAGTAGCTGTTTCGCGAAGATGAAACGAGATGAAACAGATAAATACAAGAAAATGTATTTAAAATAATTATGACGTTATTAATGTTCCAAACGTACAAAACAAAGTAAATAATAAGATGCTCTCCTCAAAGTCACAAGACTCCATTGACAGAAACACTAACATTACTTTGCTGATAATTGTAAAACACACCTCATTGAAACTTGTCAGACACATAACAAAACCAGGTGGTGCCCTCCGGTTCTGCCGAGTGAAGCCAATGAAGTGTCTTTAAACTTGCATTCTCTCTAACGACCAGTAGGGGGCGACTCCTCTGGGTTGCAGAAAGATGTCCTATTGTATGGAAGTCTATAAAACTCATCAAAACTGCTTTGGTCGGTGTTTCCTCTTTTCCAACAATGACCATCTGTTGTTGCTTCCTACAGAAGCTTGGCATAAGTAGTTTTCATTATGTCGTGTAAGCTGTTTAGAGCTAATGTTCACTGTGGAAACATCTCCTTTAAACAACAGTTAGCGTGGTCATTCGTTAAAACCGAAAACGCTGGCAGCGTCTACGGCCGTGAGCTGTAGTCGTGAGAAGGAACATTTTGGGTCTTTTATATTTTCTGTGGGTTTCTCAAAGCAACACTCTCAAAACTCCTCAAAGTTCTCCATTTTCTCTTCCATTTGCGTCACACTTTGAAAATGTTAGATGTGCATGGAGAGGCAAAAAAAACCTGCTGAACAAAACACCCATGAAAGGCCTTGTCAGACACTCACCATGAGGTGGGTGAGCTAAGATGCGTCATCGTTGGTTACAAACTGTAAAAGCGTCTAGTAATTTGATGAAAACTTTGAAATGAGAAACCACAGTGGGGAAATTGACTCACTAACCCTCGAGCAACGCAGTCCCACCATTACAGTTATGCTATGTTTAGGGATTGTAGCTCACGCTGGGTTGGTTTGCAAGGGCTTGTAATAGCTAAAAATGAAGCAGTAATCAAGAGAAAGTTCTCCGTACCCATTATCGATTCAGACATGTAGTCCAAAGAAAATGAAAGGTTTTTTTTTTTTATCTCTGGGTGAATAAAGGTTAGAAAAGTGTGTGTGCTTTGGATTCTGTGTGAAGTTGCCTTCATCTATTGTCTGTGACTCTGTTTGCATAACTTATCCCAACCCTAAGAAGTCTATAAAAAGGATTTCTTAAAATATGGGCCGTCACCGGGCTGTGAGCTCCCATCAGCCCCCCTGTCAGCTCCGTTCGTCTGATGTTCACATTTGTTTGTTTGGGTCTAATTAGCGCAAAAGCCAGTATCAGTTTTGGCGGGGGTGTTGAGATGGATGACAAAGAAGCTGCAGTATATGCAATATGCAAACGACACTGTTTAAAAGCGACAGCAGCTGTGTGTGTTTGTTTAATGAAATATACAGTTTTCACTTTTAAATGAAGCGATAAGTTATGAAATAATTCAATAACTGAGATATTATTTCATCAGTCTTATATTTATTCTTACATCACTGTCATGGCAACACAGTTGGACTGGATTTGTTGCAGTTTCCTTTCAAAATGCTTTATTATTATGTTTTCATTAAATTAAAACTTAAATAATTCATGCCTTAACTATGAATATATAGTTGATGAAATAACCTTTTATGAACTTAGTTTTAACAAGTTGGTGAATTTTTAATTGAAACTAATATATAAAGCTCCTTACCCACCCTATGCCCTAGAGCAAGGCAGTCTGCTCCCATCATCACCAACTGATAACATTTTGCCACTGTCGGCCAGAAACCCCATATTTCACTTTTAGTGACACTTGTGATTTCACTTCAGATTTTTTTCATAGATTTATGCTTTTCATGAACCTTTACATCTGTCAGTGGCTTTTTAATATATTTGACTAATCTATAGTATTAAACAGAGCTTGTAACTACATTTCGTAACTCCTCAAACTGTCGGTAAAACCCTGTGGCTCCAACCCGCCTCCTTCTTAAATGAAGTGCTGCATACAGCAGAGCAGTAGGTAAACTGTGACGAGGTCATTTTGTAGTCTGAGGCAGCGTTCCCAACAGATTCATAATGAACAAGACATATTTAACCATTGAGAAACAGTAGGAGTAGAAGACATTCCTTTTCAATTCCACGTAGCCTGATGGTCAGAGTGGCGGACACGTTTCGTTGTAATTGCGACTCTCTCCAAGAACTTAGTGCAGGTAGAGAGGGATAATTACCATTATTATTATTAGAGATTGAAAGTGTAGACTAGCATAGACTAGCAATTTAACGCAATGCGCTTTCAGCCTCAGATGCAACAGTTCTAATCAATGACGGACAGAAGGCGTACGAAAATATTCGCTCCATTTGAGCTTGATTTTGTTAAAATATTAATAAAAAAAACGACACATGCAAGTATCTAACCATATATGAAGACAAGACCAACTTTGACGACGCAACTGTATTTTTTTACAAACTGAAATGTGTGGGGGTCTTGGAGTTTTTCTCTACAACTTGTAGTTGTGGACCTTCAGTTCAGTATGAAAACCGTCTCTCTTCCTGTGTTAGATAAAACTTTGCTACAGAAGTTTGTTCTGCGGTTCTTTATGGTCTCAGAGTCAGTCGGTGAGCTCCGTTAATCAGAAATGATCTATCGTAGCTACAGTCAGTCGCTGTGCGGTGTCAGGGATGGTTGATGGTCATAATAAACAGCAGAGAAACTCTCAACTGCAGCGATGCAGGTTCAATTTAAGACTGAGGCTTTTTACTGGGAGTGGAGTTCCATTTTTTTGCCAACACCAAATCACCATCTCCAACTCTGCAGCTCAACGGAGCGTTTTAGCCTCTTTTAGCTCATAGTTTTAGTTTAATATCACATTTGTTGTCGGTTTCATCAGCCTTGTTTCCAACAGCAGGCAGCTGTTTACAGTAAAAAAAAAAAAAAAAAGAAGCTCTGATGGATCCACTGTAAAACCATTTAGTTTGGTGAGGAAAAGTGGTTTATGGTTGATTTAAAATGACTATTTAAAGTTAGGTTGAGGCAACAAAACAAACATCAGGTTTAGGCAATAAAATCACTTAGTTAAGTTGACGAATGATATATTTAAAATTCACAAAACTTTGGGACAAGTGGTGTTGAACACCGTTCTCCCCAGCCCTCTATAACTGGTCTTGTCTATATTTAATGCTAAGACACTAGCTCTGACTGCTACATAGTCACGTGGATCTGTTTAATTCACGACAAAAAACATCTTAATTAAATTCGCATTTGCGTTTCTTTTTTGTCATGGTTGACAACGCAAAAAAAATTGAACAATTTGTGTCCCCGTAAAAGAACCAATATATCGCATTTCGTAACTTGCTTTGACACTGGCATGGGCGTGTGCCCCACTGGTCAGCTCATGGCTTCCTCTCTGCACTACGCTTATACAGCGGTTACAGCTACTAACACTGTCCTGACCAATGGCATGGAAGCATGGCACCCGACCTTTGCATCCACCTCAGGTTTCCACAGTTGGAGCCGTCAGCACTGTTAGCTGCAACCCAACAGCTCGGCCGTCACCATGTCGACAGCCATGTGGGGGCAATAGATATGCTCTGAATTTTGAATTTTGCAACCTTAACCAAATGCATATGAACTCTGTGGTAAAAATCCAAATCCAAATTGAGGAATGGAAATCTTATTTTACATCCTAAAGTCATGAGATTATATGAGACTGTGTGGGTTTTGGGTATTCCTGTCAGTTTGGGTTGATATTAATGAATATGATATATATACTGTGCAATATCATATTATAGAAAATGTTTCTTCTCAACCGCCACAGGCCTGACCAGTCCAGATGACAAACAAGCTAAAATTAGAAATGAATTAGAACGAGGCGTGTGCTGATGTGAATGTGAAGCGGCTGATGAGCGTAGCCTCGCACGTCCATCTCAGTTGTGGTTTGAATGGAGTAGACTGCAAATGAATTGGTTAGGAGGGATGAGAGGGGGTCGGCTGCCGATGACAATTCACTTAGACCGACACCGATCTGATGTGTGTGTGTGTGTGTTTGTGTGTGTGATAGAGAGAGAGAGGGACGAAGCACGTCTTTGTATATATTCCACCTCAGTGTGTATGATTGGGGGGTTCAATAACAATGAAGACAGCGCTAGAACATGGGTTTTTAAGAGCGTGTGTGTTTTGGTTTTTGAGTCTTGAGTAAATTAAATCCAAGGTTTCCCCATGTGGCATACATGCTCATATACATGGGTTTAGTGTGTTTATGTGCATCAACGCTAAGTGTGTGTAAATTAGGTTCGATTGAACAGGTGTTCCAAGCAGACCCTTATAAGTTGTTCATTAGTATTCGAGTGTTGCTGCATATGGCTGAAACAGGTCCATAATGTGTAATGCTGTGTGTGTGTGTGTGTGTGTGTGTGTGTGTGTGTGTGTGTGTGTGTGTGTGTGTGTGTGTGTGTGTGTGTGTGTGTGTGTGTGTGTGGGTGTGTTTTATCCGTCTTGTGAGGACATAAATCAGTCACATTCTGGGCACTTGCCTCCTTCATGGCGACCAAATCCACGTCCCTATATCGTAAATCATTACAATTTAGGTTGAAGACTTGAGTTAAGGTTCAGTAAAGGTTAGGGTAAGGTTAGGTCTAGATTTAGGTTTAGGTTTGGGTTTGGGTTAAGGTTAGGGTAAGAGTTAGGATTAGGCTGGTAGCGGTTGTGGTTAGGGTTAGCGTACCCAAAAAATGAATTTTAATTAATGTAATGACCCCAAAAGTCAAAAGATGACTGTGTTTGTGTGTGTGTGTGTGTGTTTGTGTGTGTGTTTGTGTGTGTGTTTGTGTGTGTGTGTGTTTGTGTGTGTGTGTTTGTGTGTGTGCGTCAGAGGGTAACAAAGAAAAAGCCGCATTAATAATAAAGTCTACAAGTCAAATCCACAACCCCATGTTCATAAATGTGAACTTAATGGCAGAGATGCAATTTTAAAGCAATTATCTTAACCAGTCATCGTCCACATTAATCATTCATAAGTAATTAAACATGTTTCTCTTAACAGCATATTTCAAGAGCATTCATAACAACATTATGAAACAATTCTAGGAGGACAATTAGACGTAAAGAGACGAGTGTAGTTATATCCTTATGTTACTTTATACTTAAAACAATGATTCCTATTAGGGCTTTGCATTCAGGTAAAGCAATAGTATCATATTAGGACTGTCAATCAGCTAGTACAGAGTTTAAGTATCAGGGGAGATAAAGTCAGATCCGTATTTCACTGGTTATGACCTGGTCAGAGGATTCAGTGACCTGCTACTGATAAATATCAACAAATAATATATGAACCACTGTTGGTTATTTGTGTCTGACCTCACGAAGCTTTTCAGAATGTTTGCTTTGTGTGCATGAGATGAATACAGGTGAGCTTCTGAGCTTAAGAAGCTGCTGAAGTCAGAGCTACACAACTATTATGAACTGAGAACGACTGTCTCCACTTTGAAATCACACAAATCAGCCACCGAGATAGAAACAGCTGGTTGATGGGAGATATATGAGACAGCTGCAAAGCGTATAGGCTCGTGGCTGATTGAATACAAGAAAAAAAGAAAAGTTCCGAACCTTAGCTTCAGCTGCAGAAAAAAACAAAGTGTGTCTTCACCTGGAAATGAGCATTTTACTCTCTAGTTAAAAAAGCGCTGCCAATTTCAAGCTGCATTTTCAGCTAAAAGCACATTTTATTCTTTAAACATTTTGAGAAACATGCAGAACACAATTCTGTGTGCACATTATCACTATTGATGCAGGGTGTGTAGGAGTGCTTGTTATTTCAGCAGGCAAGCCTGGGGGGGGACAGATTTTAACAGCTCAGACCGTAATCTGCTCTGGGAGGATAAATTAAACACGCCCCCAGTCCCAAACCTACCTCCAATGTGTGTGTTGTCATTGTGTGTGTGTGTGTGTGTGTGTGTGTGTGTGTGTGTGTGTGTGTGTGTGTGTGTGTGTGTGTGTGTGTGTGTGTGTGTGTGTGTGTGTGTGTGTGTGCCAGTTGAGCCATTGCCCCTTTCCCACTTCTTAATATTTCCTCCTTTAAGCGTTGATCCCATAATCCTCGGCTGCAGAGAGGAGACAGTGAAACAGAGAGTGAGGCGGGGGGGGGAAACAAGTGCCAAACTCTAAATCAATACTTTCAAATTAAAACGTAAAGAAAGTAATTTCACATAACACTCGTTTTTTGGGACTCATAATTGAAATAATAACTCATAATTGAGTTTGTTGAATAAATCATAAGTACTTCAGGGTGTTGCTGTGGCCTATTTGGTTAAATACATTTTAAATGTATTTGTTGAATGCTAAATGGCTTGAAATAGAACTTCATCCCAACAAGTTGTCACTCCAAACAAATGAAATACTGACGGTTGGTCAATGGCCCCAACGCTCCAAACGTTGACGCTGTAGGTTCCACTCTAGCTTTGCTTTTGGACTCTTTTTAACCTATCGTCAGTTTCCTCTCATAACATGCATAGTGTCTTTTCAAAATAAACTTTGCATTCACAGGAAATGAACAGTTTCCGCTCGTTACATGCGAGCAGTCTCCTTTCAAAATAAACTTCCAACGTAGGATTACTTCTTTCGGTTTACTACGCTCAACAACATTTCTTGGTTAGGTTTAGGAAACAAGCATGGCTTGAGTTGAAAACAACTACAATGTGCCTTCTGGAAGTCACGTAACACAACTATGGCGTAATAACTTAACAACGAGCTACCACACCAACAGTGGTCTCCAGGGTGAAAGTCCTGTGTTTGTTTGACCCGTCCAACCACCATTCTCTGACTTTCTGGCTCTTTATACCATGTCAGTTGCTCTGATCGTCTAACAATGATGTGGATGACAGAACATTAACTGTGCCATGCACGTCGGCTTTAAGCCTCCACGTGCCACTGTCAAAGCCTTGATATTTGAATCCCTGGGAGAAAAAAAAATGGCGAACAGCCAGTGTGGTAACTTTATGTACACTTCTATGCGTTTCTACCTGTGTCAGTATTTTCTAGACAACTTGCTTCGTCACTCTTAGCATTTAATCAATTCAGCTGCACAACTGAACTGATCCCTGTTATTGATTGGACTGTGTTCTGTTGTGTCGCTGTTTATTCATTATGATCAGTCAACTATTCAGGTCATGTGAGACGCCTTGTTACATCTACAATAAAGCACATGGGTGAGGCGGAGGGAGGTGGAGGGAGGTGGAGAGGGATGAGGCCTGGATGGATGGATGGAGAGAGAGAGAGAGAGAGAGGGCTGCAATGAAGGAGGTATCGATTTTCTATAGAGGCTCTTTAATCAGAAGCTGTACTGACACACCCTGAGGGAGGGTGTGTGTGTGTGTGTGTGTGTGTGTGTGTGTGTGTGTGTGTGTGTGTGTGTGTGTGTGTGTGTGTGTGTGTGTGTGTGTGTGTGTGCGCAGGGCCGAGCCCATTCAAATTACACTTCATCTTTTTCTCTGCGGACACCTTGACTTTGTGTGTGTGTGTGTGTGTGTGTGTGGGGGGGGGGGGGGGTAATGCTGCTGTGTGTGTTTCATTGTACATGTTTGTGTGTGTGTGTGTGTGTGTGTGTGTGTGTGTGTGTGTGTGTGGGCAGGCAGGCAGTGGATAGATAGATGAGGCTGCCCGGTAGATGGATGAGTGGAACAACCAGTCGTTCATCATCTGGAGAACAAGGAAGGAAAGAAGGAAACACTGTGATGGAGGGGTGGAGGAGGAGAAGAGGAGGACGGGCTTAAAAGAGGGAGAAATGGGGAGATGAAAAGGTAAGAGGGAGGGGGAGGATGTCAGGGGGAGGAAGAGTAAGGCAATAATGAATACTTCAATAAGAAATGCATTACAAAAATATCGACAGACTTTTAAAGATTGCTTATGTTGTGTAATCCTCCGGAGAGAACATCAAGCCTGTGTACATTTGTGTTAATGTTTCATCACTGCCATGTAAAAAAGCTGCGTTGCCTCAAGTTCTGATATCATTAAGTCAACTTTTCTTAAAACCAGATGGCTTACAACATATTTGTATCCATAATCTCATCTTTAGTGGGATGTTAAATTTATAATATATATAATAAAACAAAGAAGGAAGAATAAAAGAGCCAGCTCATCTCCAGTCAACTGAATGGAGACGGAAACATTCGTTCTTGAAGATCTCTGAAATCTCTCTTTAATTGCCCGTTGATTGCCTGAATTGCCCTCTTATTAATTGCCCACCTGAGCCGACACTGAACCGATTTCGGGTCCGCCCGTGATTGCAGAGCAGAAAACAATAGCAGTATCGATCCGTCCATCGGCTGTCCTGGTTCCAGGAACAACAGTTCATTAATGCAGTCTACAAAAGACTATCTGTCTCTATTACTGACTGTTGGCCTGCATGGCAATGATTTATAGGCAACCTGTGGAGGCAATGGAGAGCGTTAACGTTGCCCTGTGTGGGAATGGAGGATGAAGCCAACAGTGTGTGTCATCAGGTGTGCTGGTATCACCAATAATAATTTGTTCTGAATCCTGAAAATGAGGTCTATCAGGGAATTAGTATCCCATACCACAAATTCCATAAAACTGACAATATAAATCCATATATCCACGGCGCAAAATACATCTGTGCAATATCAACAATTATTCTGTCCGATTCATTTTTTTATTTTAATTATTGTTGTTTTAATGTTTATTTTACTTATTTATAATTCTTTACTGTGTGACTACTTATTTATTATACCTGTATTGATCTTGTTTTTTTTTTTACTTATGTCTCTTGTTTGCACTATC
Source organism: Anoplopoma fimbria (assembly GCF_027596085.1). Lineage (NCBI taxonomy): Eukaryota > Metazoa > Chordata > Actinopteri > Perciformes > Anoplopomatidae > Anoplopoma > Anoplopoma fimbria. The sequence continues at coordinate 26,525,127 of NC_072465.1, read as the reverse complement.
TTCTGTGCTGCTGTAATCCTGCAAATTTCCCCGCTGTGGGACTAATAAAGGATTATTTTATGATATCTGATCTTATTTTATCTTAATCCCAGTCGTCTCATTAAATTTGTGATGCCTCTATATCTTTACCAGGTTGTTCCCTTATGATCTTACTCCACTTGGAGCCAAAGCATGTCACAAAGTTAATTTGCATGTCCTCACAAAAGATTCTGGTTGCTAGTAGTGATGAAGTGACATCATGTTGTGCAGTGGCTGCTTGGTTGTGGTTTGCTCCAGTTGTAGAAAAATAGATATGAAGAGGAAACTCTATTTAGTCTTTCTTCTCATGCAACAGAAACTCGATATATGAGATTTGATGATGGGACACGGCATATTCCAAACCAGAGTCAGATTGTCCCCTCTTCCTCTTACTCCACTGGTCTCTTTTCAGACTTCTGTTGAATGTCCAATGTGCTTACCACTCTGGAAGTCCTTCATCTATCAGAGGTGGCTGTTTATCAAGATTGCCAGGAATAGAGTGACATCTGTTTTAACATATGCAAGATAAAAGGAGATTAATCTTTGAATGGGAGGAACCACCCAAGAGCCCCTTTCCCAATTGTCCTTCTGGGGAACAAAAAGAAAGTGGCGTAGCGTCAAGTTGGGCTTAAAATTCTTATCTCCTCTCTGCTCTTTCTTTGTTAACCACTGTAAATGTTTAAGTGACATAGTCCAGTTTGAATGGAACCAGCCTCAAAACATTCAGGTGGACTCCAAAATGGCTCCTTAGCTTGCACTTAATTTTCTAAGCAGACTGTGGAAAAATGAGTGTTTGGACCAAACCAAACCGACTGTTATCTACGTATTATGGTAAAGGAACAGAAATAGTTTGAGTTTGATTTCATGTGGTAGTTTATCCACGGCACAGCTGTTTGATCATGTTTGTTCATCTTATCTAATATGGCAGAATAAACATAAATGTAATGCAAAAATGTATATGCACACTCACACAGTCTAATGCATGGGTTATTGTGCAGTGGGGGGTGAAGTGCCTAACTCAACGGGGCCTCGGCAGGTCGCTGGGTTCACACTTCACGTTTAGAAGGTAGTCTTGGGATCAGACAGGCGATCTTTTGCTCATTAGTTTGCTTATCCAACCTCAAAGCCACCACATCCCAATTTCCAGCTATATTTGCAGGCTGTTAGGGCAATATAAGGCAATTATAGCATTACAATTTTTGAAAATTATTTTGGCAAAGAGTGTCAGATAAAAAACTAAAACGTAATATGCAAAGATTGTTTTATAAGCTGATTCTCGTCCCTCCGCTGGCAATTAATTGTTTGTTTTACTGAAGGTTGCACGTTGGATGAATCTGTCAAATGAATCAAAGAACTGCCTGAAGTTAGGCAATTATCAAAATGAGATTATTCTTTTCAAAAAACTGCTATTAAATTAAATATACATCATTGCTGTGATGTTCAAAGCATTCCATGATTTACTTTGTGATGAAAGACTGTAACGCACCACACAACAAAGTGGACCAGTAATGAAATGTATACTTTGATCAACATTAGAGTGGTGCTAACTTGTATTTTTCCTTTTTAATATTGTAAAATGAGTCGTAAAAACAAAGTGTTACATACCTGTCCATGCCTTCCTTTCAAAATATGCAATGGCAACAATATTCAGCTCCCGCTGTCAGTGAACAGTGACAAATAGAAATCAGAGTGCCCTCCTAATTAGTAAACAGAATATGAAACTCATTAATGTAAGATAATTCTAGGGCTGTGTTGGAAAGTTGGACGCTGCAAAGCTTCATTCATAATGTTACAATTTTAATTCAAAATCAACATTTGAATACTGGAGCTTTTTTTTTTGCATGTCGATTTATTCACCTAAAACCCATTATTTGTGCACAGTTGCAAATAAAAATCAGACAACACAATATTATCAGTATAAGACCATTTGTATAATAAGATTCCAGCATTGTAAAGTCCAAAAGACAAAATGAATAGAAAAATATTTTTTAAATCACATGTTTTTATCCAACAAAATGTTCTGCTTAAACCCATATTTGTTGGCAGTTAGTTTTTCGTTAGCAACATTTCACTGAAAACGGCTTCTTCAACTTGCCAAATCCACAATTTATAAATGAATGTGCAAGAAGGGAAAGGAATGTGTGATCACATTTTAATTGGTTTAATTCATGTTACGCCCAAATCGCACCTATGATTAATTAAGAGACTACATGTAAATACACATATTTGCCCCTTACTTTACGCCCAGATTATGTGATGTTTAACAAACCAAAGTGCGCCATGCACTTAGGACCATGCGCTATAGGTCGTTTAAATCGGGCCTTTATATTTTTCTGGTTAGTGAAATATAAAAAAAACATTGCTTTGGATCTGTGAGATAAAGGCCTTGTTTGTAGTTTTGGTATGAGGACTCTGATTGTAGTATAAATATAGGGTTAACAAATCTTTTGTATTCATAGTAGTCTTTGAAACTCCGGTGACAGCCTGTCTTCTAAAGAGACACATGCTAACTGCTGTTACTATAGTAACAGATGGATGATCGCTCACTTTCTCTCTCTCTTGCTCTGAACTCTAAAGCCACATTTCTCTGCTCAGTTCACCAAATCTCAGTGATAATACATGAGTAAGGCTCGTAGGCTGCAGGGACTTAAAGTAGCAACACTCAGTTGGCTCTGCACTGATCTGTCAGAGAGAGGGGAGAACGAGAGGACAGCGAGGAGGGAGCAGATCAAACACAGGGCTATAGAGAGAGACAAGAGGTAGAGCCTGAGAGAAGGGGCTACAGATGTAATCCAGTAGCATGAATGAAATGTCAACGTTTCTTTTTCCTAAAATGATTCTTTCAAATGTCAGGTTTAAAAAAAAAAAAAAAAAAAAAAAAATTGTTAAAAAAGAATTCCAAGAGTTTATGGACAGCTTTTATTTGTTAATTTGTTGAGAAATCCCAGAGTTGAATCCAAAAGGTAGAGTATCTATTATAATCTGTTCCTATTGATTAAAGATTCATTTTGTTGTTAATGTAGAAGAATGTCTCTAGAAATGACAAATGAATATAATCATCACCTGTACTGGTGGGTCATTCATTTTAAACCAGAAAACAATATTATAGCTGCTGTGCTGTTTCTAGTTAAGTATTGGCACCACACACACACACACACACACACACACACACACACACACACACACACACACACACACACACACACACACACACACACACACACACACAGACTCATCACCATCAGTGTGGTTATGACTTGTAAGAGGGTCTATTCCTTATCATTATCCAAGCCTAACCCTTAATTACCCAGGTGTGTGGGTGTTTTATGAGGGGTAGGGTCACTGTCCTCTTGTCATTTCCACTCTGAGTTTCTTCAGTCGGAGTCTTGATGCGTGTGATTTTTCGAATGTGTTTGTGTGCTAATTTCCATGTGGATTTGTGTGTGCTGTCGCTGCTGTCCTGTGTGTATGTGCAAGTGTTTTTGTGTGTGTGTGTGTGTGTGTGTGTGTGTGTGTGTGTGTGTGTGTGTGTGTGTGTGTGTGTGTGTGTGTGTGTGCGTGTGTGTGCCAGCCCAGCCTGCAGTGTAGCTCGCGGGCTTCCAGCTCGACTCTTCAGTTATGCATCGTGCCAAGAACCCGAGAGTGCGAGTGTCTATGTCTGTGTACGATTCATGAATCTGAGTTGATCCTTTTGACACCTCTGTTACCTCGAGCAATAATTCTGTGTCCGTATGTGTCAGAGAGTCTTGGCCAATACAAATAGAACAGAGTGGAAATGAGGGTTTTAAAAGAATTCCAAGCAGCAAGGGGAGGGGAGCTGTGTGTCATTGAGTGAAAGTTTAATGTTGTTGGCGTGAATATGTTAGCTTTATTTCGCATGCATACTTTTGAGACGAAACAATAACAGCCAATTGGCTTTCTCTAAAAGTTATATTTGCTCCCGTTTCTTTCTGCTGATACGATCCGTGACTCAAAAACTTGATACTATCCGAATTGTCGGTTTTGTGTTCCATTGCAACCCTACCATCTATAGTGTGTTTTCTCAATGAGGACCCCGTCAAGTATACAAGTATACAAGTAAATACATGTATGTTTGAGGTAGACAGGGAGAGAAATAAGCTAATTCCTTTTTACACTTGAAGGTCAAATATCCAACATTACACACAAACACAATGACAACAACTGTAAACCAATTACCCTGTGACTCTAATTTAGTCTCTCTCTCTCTCTCTCGTCTATCCCTCTGTCTTCTCTCTCTCTCTCTTTTCTCATTTTCTTTAAGAAAATTGTTTCTTTCTTGTACTACATTTGTCCAGGTCTGTCTTGTTATCTCTGCCAAACACATTGACTCTCTCTCCCTCTCTCACCCTCTCCCCTCTCTCTCTCTCTCTCGCTCTCTCTTTCTCACACTCTCACACAATGTTGAACAGGGTGAAAGCCATGTTCTTGGCGGTTCAGATCAGTCCTCCCCTGTACTGCTGTTCTTAACGGGCAAAATGTTACAAGTCTTCCTTTACCGCAAGGTGAATCCAAGTGAGAGCTGCTCCAGCTCAACATGCCGCTTCATAGCTGGCCTAGTCCTGCTACCAGTTGACGATCAGTAGCTATGTCCAAAAACTGTCCCACGTTCCTCCTCTCAGACACAGAAGTTTAACACAATAACATGAACAACTGAAAAATATAATGCAATACAGTGCAACTTCAACAACAGCCTCAGACATTAGCAGAGTCGAATCATCAGCTCTTTCAAACAGCCGCAGAAAAATATTAAAAGCTTCTCAAAAGCATGATTCATTGCAGGGAAATTGATTTGGATTGCAATAGACTCTTGTCTTTGTCTTCCCCCACTGCAGTTGAAATATTGAACAGTGTGTACTGCCTCTAATTAAAATGTAGACGTATATTAATAACAGACTATTCCAATATTAAATGATGTCGCTGAGTCTTCAAGCCTTGGTTACTCAGGCAGTGTGTTCCAGAGCTTTGAGTCCTTTACTGCAAAACCCTGATCTTCCTTTATCTCGAACCAGAGTTTCATAGCAATCAGAGGAACTTTGCCTGAGAAACTGAAGCTTGCAGTCTCAGAAACATCTTCAGTAGCATGTTTACATGTTGGTCCAAGCAATCCTAAATATATGCTCCATGCGTACGGTACAGGGCAGACTCTTGCACACTAAGGCTGGAAACAAAACTATAAAAATGCATTTGACTGCACCATAGTTGCAAAGAGCTGTCTAGTTCTTGACTGTCTTCTGTGGGACAAAACGTCCGCGAATTGTAGGAAAGTTAAATGGTATTGCCAAATTGGATGAACTGTGCACTTAAACACGTTATCTGATGTATTAGCACTAGCTTTGATTGGTTTGTTTGTTTGGTTAATACTGTTATTTGGCTGGTTGTTTGCACGAAGAATGCTGGTTTGTGTCTTTAAGGTCATCGCTGGCTGCATGACAGTGAGACAAAAAAAAAACAGATCAAATATGTGTCTATATTAGTACAAAGTGACATTAGTTCAGAAGACGTTTTTCAGAAGATTTGTTTGACTTTGTTCCAGGAATGAGCTGCAGGTCAACGACGGTGTTCTTGCATCAGCGAAAGGGGAAATGGTTTTGCAACGGAAAGCTTTTAGTTTTTTCCGTATTTGAATCACTCTAGATCACTTCAGTATGTTACTCTAGTGTCACTCTCCAGACCTTTTTCAATTTTTAAGAACATCAAAAAATAATTGCTGTCAGTCTGCCATTGTTTCTTAGTGTTCTCACCATCAGGTCAGGTCAGGTCTACCTCAGAGAGAAAGAAAAACTTATTTTCATGCAAACTTCTGGGGATTTGGAGCAGAAGCTATCTTATAGTTTGTAAAGCTCAGCCGTCAGAGCTGTATGTGAATATATCGGAGCCTCGGTGCTATAACATCAGCGTTATTAGCTATGGGAATATTGACTGTGTGCCCACAATGATTCAGTCTATCACAGTATTACCACCTTGTGTTGTAAGCACAGATCGTGGAAGTGACTCTAATCCCAAAGCTGCTGCTGCTGTCTCGTCTCTTCTATTTATTATCATGAAGTGTTTCTGCCTGCCGGCTCCTCTGCGGTGGGACGACCTTCCCTTGCTGAGGGAGGAGTCACTTCTTGTCTTCCAGGCTGAATACTCAACTTTTTATGATGTACTTCACCTCATCGTCTCCCTGCTGAGCCAATGCCGCTATCAGCTCATCCTCACTGCTCTCCAATAACCCCACAAATTACGTTCCCATAAAAAACGAGAATGCATTTTTAATTACGTTTTTGAGGTAAAACGCATTTCGTCATGGATTGCACTTTTTTCTTGTTGTATCACAAATAAGTCTCATACCGTAATCGGGGAGAAAATGTGTTTCTTTCAAAACATAATTGACAGTGCAGTAAGTTGTATGGAAATGTAGTTTGTTGGAGTTTTAAAGATGTTTTTTTTTTGTCTTTTGGCCTTTATTGAATAGAGCTGAAATAAGACATGAAATGGTGAGAGAGAGAGGAGATCAGTATCGAACCTTCAGTAAGAAATTCTCTACCAGGCGAGCTACTGATGAGTCACATGGGAATGTCATTTTGTAGGAGACAGTGTTGAAGCCAAACTGATACATGTGAAAGTTAGGGGGTAGTTAAAACAGCACTTTGTTGTCCTTTTATTCTGACCATAGTAGTTTCTCTTTTTGTCATTAGTCATGACATATGAGGTCCATTTGCAGTCTCAACCAATAATACTCATAATCCGTTATTCCATGTTGATAAAGGAGAAGATAAACAACACATGAGGTTTATTGATGTGCAAGACATTCTCTACCTCTCAGGAAATTTAAAAACATATCCCGAAGGTTTAATTACAAAAGGTTATTGTTTTACTGCAGTAGTCTATATTTAATTCTGTGTTATGTATTACTATCATGGGGGACATGTTTTTTCTTCCACCTCTGTCATTGGTTTTCAACATTTTTCCAATGCCATTTGACATTATCAAGGAAGTAGGCATCCACTTGCTGCATGCAGCTGAGGATTATTTATGAGAGTGATATAAGATCGAGATATAAGACTTTTTAGAAACGACAACAAGGCAAATGTTTTTCGACAAAGTGAGTCAAAGCCGCATTTCTCTGGAGCCAAAAAAGTGAAGATAACACTGCGGTGTGATATTGTAGCACAGTGCATGGTAACTGACATGAATCCCAACTAACTGCTTTAAATAATTCCAAACGCAATGTGCAATTCAATGCAGCACAAATCAGAATTGTTGATCTTGTGATGTCGAACTCAGGGAGCCCACTTCAATCTGCAGACCTTTAAAATATTAAACAAGGCTTCAGCAGTGTGCCGTATGTAGTAAGCAGTACGTAAAGAAGAGAAAAATACATAGTTGGATAAATTAAACATGGGCATTCTAAAAAATGACGACAGAGCGATGCAACTATACAACAGGGAGCCATCAGAAAACACAAAAGTGCAGGATGACTGTGTTTACAGCGGCAGATGTTTTCCTAAGAACGCAAGCAACACATGTTCTCTTTTAAGTTTCAAGTTCTTTATAATCAGATGCACGACTGTCACAGTTAAGCAATCGTTCACCCAGTCTCATATCTAATGCGTCAAATACCTCGTTTTGTCACAGCCCTCGCTGTCTGACAATGATGCACAAGGCAAGGAGGGTTAAAAAAGATGTCACGAAAATAAAACAAAACTTAATTTTAAGTATAGCTATGTTACATAAAGTAAAGTTCTTAACTTCCGTTAGTTTGAATGTTTAACTTCCTAATTGCTATATAGGAACTTTTGATATGAATGGCAGAATTTCACGCTGAATGTTATGCTTTAGTGTGAGTTGATAAAATCTTTTCTAAATTCCTTATCCTAGATTCCCAAATGTTTTTATGTTTTTTTTGTTTTTTTTTTTAAATTGCAAGCAATCATGACCAAATGTTAAACTGTAACTTTTGAAATAAAATCTGACAGTACAAATGAATTAATGTTTTAATCAGAACATGCCATGGTAACTTTGTCATTGTGTTCAAGTGTGTTGAAGAAGAAATTTGTGATAGTTCTAACAGCGCCTGCAGCATTTGTATAATCTGTATAATCACAGTCCCTTACGGTGTTAGCTCTAATTGCTAATCCTACAGAGACGGAATCACAGACGGAGGCTGCCTATGTGAGGCTCTGCAGTGGGGGGGGGTGCAATTGTAGTTTAATTATAAACCCAGGAAGTAAAGCTCATTTGAGTGTTAAGCTTGGCTCATGAGGCTGATGTTTCTCTTCTCGGAGCAGGACTCAAAAGGTAGAAATGTTATTGGATGCGAGCTTATCCGAATGGTAATCACACACACACACACACACACACACACACACACACACACACACACACACACACACACACACACACACACACACACACACACACACACACACACACACACAAACACACACACACACAAACAGGAATAAGTGGGGACCATAACTATGTGTAGTGTGATTTTGGTTGACTTCATTAATCTGTGTTAGAAAAGGCACGGGGTCAACTTTGACTGGGTGTTGGAGATTTGCTCAAAGGCAACTCAGCGGCAAGGACACGGAGGCCTAATTGGTTTTGCCCAGACTTAGGGCATCAGGTCAGATCACTGATCTCAGGCCGACCAGCAGTGTGAACTGTACACAAAGTGGAAAAAGGTACATTTTCCCACAGAACTGAAGAACCTGAAACACGATATGGAGTGTGCCGTTGGAATAATTGCAGAATATTGCAGTTTAATTGCGATCACTGAAAGAACTGATACAATTTTAAAAAGCTATTATAAATCTAGTAATTACATTTGCATTTAAATTATACAATAAAAGATACGTAGTAAAAACTGAATCAATTAATCAATTTGGCAGTTAACAATTTTATTTCCTTCATCTTTAAATTAATAATAAAAGGAATCATTAAAAATCGCTTTTAAATTGTATTAGTGGTTTTAAATTACCTGCCTCTGTCTGTCCATAATAACATATCCCTCATTTAATTCAAGTTATCTTTTAAATGTATTTTTAAACAAGTAGATTTCCTGTGAAGATGGAAGTCTTGAAGGTAATTATGGATAAAGAATATGACTATCATACGAAGCTTGTTTCAGTTTAAAAGCTGAAATTTACATAACCACCACAAAGTAGGCACTCTGATTCATTTATAGGGCTTACAAGCTTTATCCTGTTTCATGCTAATGTATGCATGTATCATCCAACCATGAAGCCCAGAAGGAAGAAGCTTTTAAAACTAATTTGCTTATAGAGCACGAGATCATTGGGCTTTAACATTTTGGTACACAGGAAGTCTTCCACTGTTTCAATCAAAGGCCCTGTGTAAAGCTCGCAAACCTCTTCATACAGTGGCTTATATTCTGTTTGTACCGCCTCTTATGCTAATGCACAGGCCTGCACAAACAGCAGAATGGTGGGATTTCCACAACGAATACATTGAGTCATTTAAAACTGTTAAGTGTTATTAGAGTTTTGTGATCAGTCATAGCTTCAGATGGAACTGCAGCAGAAACCTTATTATTATCTCCGTCAGAGTGTTTGTAAGTCAGCGTGAGCACCCTGCAATACTGCAAAACAATGCATGAACAGCTCATCAAGCCAAAATTTGAAATGTATATGCATTTAACACCAAGTCTTTTCCTTCTCTTTGCAAATGCCTGTTTACTGCGCACACACACACACACACACACACACACACACACACATACAGACACACACACACATACACACACACACACACACACACACACACACACACACACACACACACACACACACACACACACACACACACACACACACACACACACACACACACACACACACACACACACACACACACACACACACACACACACACACACACACACACACACACACACACACACACACACACACACACACACACACACACACACACACACACACACACACACACACACACACACACACACACACACACACACACACACACACACACACACACACACACACACACACATACACACACACACACACACACACACACATACACACACACACACACACACACACACACACACACACACACACACACACACACACACACACACACACACACACACACACACACACACACACACACACACACACACACACACACACACACACACACACACACACACACACACACACACACACACACACACACACACACACACACACACACAGCAATTGGAATTATTCACACAAGCCTTGACTCAATCAATCCCTCTTGCTCACTCACTCCCAACACACACACGTTTGGATTTGCTGGATCGACACTATTCCTTTCCTCTGAAACAAACGCACACACGCGGTCCCTCGGGGGCCAAGCTCAATTTGATTCATTAGAGTTTGACCAATCAGGCTGAGGATGGATCTGTCACTGGGAAGGTCAGGGAGGAAGGAAAGGTTATGTAACCTGACTCTTTAACCTTTTAACTTTTTCTAGAGATTCAGGTCTGAACGCAAAACTGTCTTCTCTCCTCTAGCACACACACACACACACACACACACACACACACACACACACACACACACACACACACACACACACACACACACACTGTTGGATATTTCTAATGAGGGCAAGAGAGAGAGAGAGAGAAGAGCAGCAAGGCAATGAAGTATTGCTCTGTTCACACTATACGAGCAACACAGTGACAGTCTGTGATTCATCTTCAATGGAAGCAAAGGACATAAATCTACAAGATGACACCTGAAACTTCACGTGTTACAAATTACTTTTAACTTTTTTCAGCACTCGAATGACGCATTGAAGCGCCAACGAGTGTGTTTATTTAATTTTTTTAATTTGTATTTCTTTAACCAGGATAATGTCCTTTAAAGAATGTCCTGGCCGAGACGCAATGTTAAAGTATCACATAAAAACACAGATAACAGACAAAAAAAAATGAATAATACGTAAAACATTAGAAACATTCACATAAGAGACAACAGACTTAAAATAAGCATGTTGCATCAATCAAAGAATTTCCATTCATTGTCAGGACAAGAACATTTTCTCAAATCCTTAAAATCTTGCATGCTCATAAAATAATAATAAAATTGTTTAAAATGTTTCTGCAGCTTACACCAAGATGATAAGATGACGCGTGGTTGTGTAACGAGGGCATCTGAAGTTTCTCAAACGAACTACAATGACGTGTTCGGAGATCCAAATCAATCATATGGCTGAAATAATGGCTGTCCACATACTTTTGGCCGTGTAGTATAGCAAGACAGACACAGTAGGACACTGATTGTGTGGCTTTTATTGTGAATTTGTTCCATTTGTTTTATTGCTGTTATTCGAATGTAGACTTCAACTGTGGTGTTGCACACACACTTCACACTGTGGTGTTGCACACACACACACACACACACACACACACACACACACACACACACACACACACACACACACACAGATACTTATTTTCTAACTACATGAAACACTTCGGTATCTTGATATTCTGGGGTTTTCTTTTTGGATGCTTTTCAAACGGCATATTTGATTTGCTTTTGTTTTGGAGTATACGCTGTGGTTGTAGCGCTCAGTTTTTTCCCCTTTCTTTTCCTTCAGCAGCGGGGAGATGTGCTGTGACGTTTATGTAACTGCTTCTGTATGAGTTCAACTTCATGTCAGAATCAGAGTTGCTCAGTGAGACGGGAAACAGACTTTAGTAGGAACAGTGATTCTCTAGTGACTCGGTGAAACTGTGTTGCTCTTAAAGCTGCTTTGAGTACTGCTGGAGGAGTTTGCTTTCAGCTTAAAAGCACATTTTTCAGTGTCGTGATTCAGTTTCACTTAACATAAAATCCCTGCGGAGTTTCTGACCTCTTGTGGCGCCATGGAGCTGTTTTGGCGGGCCACCCTTTCAGTTTGTCCCCGTGCACGCGCACAAGGACGCACGTGCACACATGGAACTGCAGCAGTCCTGCCAATGGTTTCACAGGATTCCATTGATCAACAGGTGGCAGTAACACACCAAGTTATGCTGCAAGTGAAATGCATTCAACCCAATGCGTTGGTGAGTAACACTGGATGTGAACATAGCTTTATTATACTTTAAACTCCTTTTAAGCTGACATCCAAGTCCTGTCTGCAGTGTCCCTAAGGTCAATTTAAGTCCAAAGTCTTTTACTAAAACAAGTCTTTCGGGTAGTTTAATGGTGATGTGACCCTTTTTTTCCTTCCAAAGCTGTGAAACAGTGAATTTTACAACAAAGTTCCTCCTGCACATAGTCTTCTTTTCACCCTTATCTATTTTTTATTGCGTCAGATGTGTTCAAATCAAAGCAGCCTCAAGTGAAATCTCTCAAGTAAGTGAAGTCTCAGAGCAGTCAGGTCCAAGTCATGTTTCCAGTCCTCATCCAGATGCCACATGTCTTCATCCTCCAGAGGATCATATCGGGAGTCAGGAGTGACAAAGACCAGGAAGAATGGGGAACCAGACATGCACAAAGTTACAGTGTGAAGAATTTGATTTGCATCTAGGGGTGTGGTTTAGGATTGCAATACCCCTCCGATCCATCCCCGGAAACGCCAATCCCCATGCTAAGAGGCCATCCATACCATAATAACTACTACTACTTTTGGGTTAATTGGAATCAGATGTTGGCTGGCAGTGTTTGTTTTGTCCATTCTGGGCCACTGTAGTTAGTAATAGGTGAATATACACCAATGAAAACAACGTTTTGAGATGTTATGTTCCAGTGCTGCTTACAGACCCTTCTGTAATGCTACAGAAATACAGTACAAACCAAAGCTACATCTCCAATACTGACTTCTGCTTTCTGTCTCTCGAAATCCCTCTGCTTAGTAACAACTCCCGTCAGACTTCACTCCCACTACTGTAGACCTACTGTACCATCGGTAGTTTAGATGACTCATTCACGCATTAGGCTTCAGATTTAAACCCGGCTTACACACAAGTGGGAGAGTCAAGTAGAAAACGCTTTTGTCAGTATGCATACTCCTTCTGATTGTCATGTGAGCTGCCAGTGTTTACCAAACTACAGGTCGCTTCTTCTCAAGGGGTCCAAAGAGAAAGAGGTCACGACGGGGTTTACCCTAAATTACATGGGTGCTTTTTCAAAATATTCCTTCATCCCTCAAATCTTTAGGGCAGTGGTTCTCAATCTTTTTTCAGTGATGTACCCCCTGTGAAATACTTTTTTAGCCAAGTACCCCCTAACCAGCGCAAAGCATTTTTGGTTGAAAAAAAGATGTAATACACAGCGCTCTGCCATCAGTGTCTGATTTATTAAACTGTCAACACTGACGATTGCATTGTTGCATTGAATTCAGTTGATGAACTTACACTTATATTTTATTGAATATTTATTAAATAACAATTTTTAAAGGATTTTTGAATGGATGCTAATTTTAAATATATTTTTAAAAAATCTCACGTACCCCCTGGAGTGCCTTCACGTACCCCCAGGGGTACACGTACCCCCATTTGAGAACCACTGCTCTAGGGTATATTAAAATCCTATTCTATAAAAACACAGGGTTTAACATATCCCTGGTATGCTGCATTTAAAAATAAATACATACAGTTTATTCTCACCTCACCCACTTTGTTATCAGTTGATTGAATGGAAGTTATCTGGGCTTATCCAACTTTACCTCATTGGAAGATGTTTAAATGAAAAACACTTCAAGGACATTCCATATGTCAGGATAATGCATTTTAGTCTTTTGATGTGACATTACACCTCGTAGTTTCCATGAAACGGACGCAGTTTGGTAAAGGCAACAAACCACTTGAACAGTTTTAGGAATAAAATCATGGGACTTATAATAAGTATGTGAACTTAGTAATACATAAACTTCAAAATAACTCTAACTTTGGGACAGGATCATCGGTCTCCTGGTTCAAGTCCTTAGTTTTTTTTAATCTATCTATGACGCTGATGATGCCAATTTAATGGGCAGATATAATTTGTAGCGGGTGCCTCTTCATGTAAAAGTCACTGTGGGATCTCGAGTAGATACGCTTCACTTTAAGGGGTCACAAGCCAAAAGGTTGGGGACCAATGATGTTGGCTCATATCAATTAACATTAATTCACCCACTGGATTTTAATGAGTCCCAAACTGTGACTTAAGGGTATAAAAGTAATTAACTGAGTAATATAACTATTGTCACCATAATTTAATTCATTTTTAAGTGATATTAGTTTAACTGTATTCTTTTTGTACGACCACGTGAACCCTTTCAGAGGCTCAAATGTTCTTCAACGGCCTCAATCTCTACTCTGGTTTTTTTTTTAAAATGTAATATTCTGTCATCTCTCTCAGCCCTCCACATATTTTAGAAACCCACGCATGTCTCCTGATCTCTTCTCCTCTCTCATCCCTCTTGCTCCTGTCCAATCTTTCATCGCCTCTTGTCTCATTCCTTAATTTTCCTTTCCTCCCCTCCTCTTTTCTCCCCCCCATCTTACCTTCTCCCTCTGTCTTCTCAGCTTGTGGTCCATTAGTCAGGTGGATGGAGGGAATTGGCACGCAGCGAGGAAGCAGACGAAAACTACATTTGCTTTTCAAATCCTGCGCTACGATCGATTGAGCTCGTCCCGTGCGATGCGTCAGCAGTGTTTTTTGATCAGAGCGAACATGTCGGTTGTTGTTCTTCCTTACCGCCCTGCTTTAATGCAAAGAGATATTTGCATTTGACTGGTGCTTCCCTTTCAATTGAAGTGCTTCCATCGGTAACGAGCTAAGTGGTTGGAGTGGCACAGGTTGTGTATAGTAAAAGCATTGTGAATAATCCCTATTTGAGGGAACACTGTTTCACCGAGGTTTGAATAAATAAATGATACTTCAGTTATTAGTATATTGCTTTAAAAGTATTTCGCTTCAGTGCTCATAATTGCTAAGTTAAAGAATTCATCGTCTGCTCTTGCTAATGAATCTTTTAAAAAATGTTCCAGATGTGTACTAGTGATTATATTTGTACATGTTAAAAATGAAATCTGCTGGCAACTGCTTGACTGGGTATAATAAGTGAGACTTGTGCCCTGGTGCCTTCATGTGCTGGTGGAAAAATCTGTTTCTTTCATTGCTTCTATGCCCATACTGAAAGATTTACAAAGTTCTGTTGCAGCAGATTTGGTAAGACAGTTCTACATAACAGACCCTCAAAGTGAAACTTACGTTGTCTGAAAATTGTAAAAGAAACTCACCAAGGCTGCCTCACAAGAAGGCCACACACCCACACAACAACTTTGCTCTTATTTCATATCATATTTTTGCAAAAGCATGTATTGTATGTATGCACCAAGGTCTTGTCTTCTGTGTGAAAAATGAATGAACAGTCTGTCTTTCAGTAAAGAAAATCATCTACTGTAAACCTCCAACTAAGTCTTTCTTGTATTGACGGTCATTTACTGACTTACTGGCTTTCCCAGCAGGTTTGGTGATTTTTGTTCAGTTATGAGTCTCAAATGTCTCAGTGTTTTGCATCTGTGCTAACACAAGGTGTCTCTTCTCTTATATTCTCCTCAGATCCCCATCTCTCTGAGTCTCTCCCTCCCGTTCCATACATTTGTCGGCCGTGTCCTTCGCCCGTCTCTCCAGCATGTCGCTGAAGGTCCAGACCAGTAACGTGACCAACAAGACGGATCCAAAGTCGATCAACTCCCGGGTGTTCATCGGCAACCTGAACACGGCGGTGGTGAAGAAGTCGGACGTGGAGAGCATCTTCTCCAAGTATGGCCGGGTCTTGGGCTGCTCCGTGCACAAGGGCTACGCCTTCATCCAGTACGCCAGCGAGAGGCACGCCAGGGGGGCCGTGATCGGGGAGAACGGCCGGGTGTTGGCCGGACAGACGCTGGGTGAGTCCACATTACATTACATTACATTACATTACAGTCATTTAGCAGACGCTTTTATCCAAAGCGACTTACAATCAGTAGTATATTACATATCATTCACCCATTCACACACTGATGACAGGCTACCATGCAAGGTGCCACCATCAGACTCTAACTAACATTCATGCAACATCCAGTCCACACCGATGGCAAGCCTTCAGGAGCAACTTGACACATGACACACTGTGAATTATCAGGCTGTTGGTACTCCACCTACGAAAAGCCAGGAAGTACAGGTCTATCGTGAAGGAAGTCAGGTGATTACAGTATAAAGAGCGACAGTGGGGCGGCTGTGGCACATGAGGTAGAGCGCTTGACCCACAACCGCAAGGTCGGTGGTTCAAACCCCTCTACAGGCAACAATCGAGGTGTCCTTGAGCGAGACACCTAACCCCAAAATTGCTCCCCGGGATGGGTCAAATGCAGAGAAACGAATTTCCCCATTGTGGGACTAATAAAGGCTTAATTATAAAGTCGACATGAGGAGCAGTTTTGGGGTCGATGGACGAGTCAAACAAACACAGGACTTTCACCCAGGTAACCCTTGATCTTGTCCCATGTGAAACCAAGTCGAAATTGATTTATTTTAGCTTACTTTTGTTATGTTACCTGGGTAATTCCACCTACATATTAAATGTTTTAAATTTAGGAGATAAGTGGAGGCCTCTGATATTGAAGGCAAACTAATAACACACTCATCCTCGCCGTCATACTAAGCAGCCTTTCAAGAACCGACAAAGTATTTCAGCATCAGTACTGAATGTAAGTTGACGTGAATCAAGTATAGATCTTTCTAAGATGAGCATCATTAGTGGGACTCATGAGAAAAAGACAATATTGATGATGGCTGGTTGTTAAAAGGCCTGAGTTGGTAGACAGATTAATGTCTTCAGAGCATTCAGTCCTGGAACAATCAGAATTAAGTTCGGTGAACTTGCTGCGACGGCATAAACTTTGACGACCCCTCGAACGTCATTACATCCCTTTCCCTCTCGAGTGTTTATGTATGCGATCTCTCAGCCACCTTTGCTCTGTGTTACTGTGCAATAAGATATCAGAGGGGAAATCAGAGGTGAGCGGGAGTGAGCCTTTACTCTGCTGGTGTGTCTTCCTCCGTCTGCCTGCTTCCCTCAACGGAGCAGAAAGTGACGAGCTGTCGGCGAGCTGGTGTGAAGATCTCGACTGGTTTATGTGCGTTCACTGCAGAGCACGTTTCTCTTAATAGTCTCTCTCAGGGCAGTGTGTTCATGTGGGGGAGGAATGGGAATGTGCCTCAACAGCGCGTTCTCACTAGCAACTTGCTAAGTGAGATATGTTTTACTTGCCCGATAGCCAAACTTACTTGTCCGGAATGAAAAAAATGTAGGCCTATGAAAAAATGAACAGGGAATTGAACAATTGGAAGAAAAAGAAAAGAAACTCGTTATTTGTCACTTATGAATGGAGGTGAACAATACCACTGGTTGATTGGAAAACACACACACACACACACACACACACACACACACACACACATCCCCTTATATTTTATAGAAACCCACCCAAACTGCATCCCTGACCGATAATACTGTAGACACCATGAAAGACCTGCTATGACTCAGTGTGACATTATAGTGTGTGGGGGGATGAACATACTCAAACAGACCAAGATGACCTCACCTTTGACCGCCTCGTGGATGTGAAAAAAACAACCTCTAAGAAGCATTGGCAAAACATTTCCCCACAAAGAGAAACAATAAATATGTTTTACATTGAAGACACAACACATTTTATGGTTTCTGATTCCTATGCTTTGTAGATGTGGAAAATATTTGTGTTGATAATGTTGTTCTTTAACTTTATTATTGTTTATTGCATAAACCACACGATTCAAATATTTCTGAGGGGTCTTGGTAGTTTTAAGGAGGTATGAGGTCATCATTTTCTCTCTTCTATGTGTTTTATATTGCTGTGAAAACAACCTCCTTCAAACAACTGTATTTGTTTAAGTTTCACGGCATAAACTTAATTTTACAAGATTACATTTGAACACATCATTACAACAATCTAAATTACCTTTGCCCCAAGATCATTTTTACCGTTTGGAGCTTGAATGCACCACAATGTAACTTAGTGATCACTCTGAGCAGTGTGCATGGGAATGAATTACAATATCATATGCCTACATCTCTGATAAAGTTAGTTGTTCCAAATTTTGCTATGTTTGCAGACTGTGCTTCCAACACCTCACATTAACTAGCTCTTCTCTTGCCAATTTAGGCAAGGAGTAAAAGTTGTTAG